>NW_007727921.1:328460-351362 GCF_000696425.1 Galeopterus variegatus
CTATAATTCTTTGGGAGTCTGCTCAGACTCCACATACCTGTTTTTTTGTTGTTATTGTTTTGGTTTTTTTTGTTGTTGTTGGCTTCTTGGTTCAGTGTTTTCACATGAGCTGCTTGTGCTAGTTCTGACATGACACATACACATGGTCAACTTCAGGCTCTAATTTTTCACAGTTGACTACGTTTCACCCCACGGCCCAAGAAGAGGATCCTGGCATGTGCTGTGTTCTCTGAACAATGGGTTTAGTTTTTTAATATGCAGTCATGGACAGCATGGTCCTATCCTGGCTCCTGGCTTTATTCAGAGAGCTCAGTTCCAGCTTTCTGTTGTGCCAATGGCAATGATCTTCACTCTCATTCCTTCTTGGTCAGTAAGTCCAGCCACTGCATACTGCATGCCACCTGATATTTTAATTTTTTTTTATTTTTTGCTCATACCTCCACCTAATTTGCTTTATTTTTAAAAATAAAAACGGTATAAATTTAAGATATACAACATTATGTTTTGATATACATATATAATAAAATGATTGTTACACTCAAGCAAATTAGCATATCTATCTCCTCATATAGTTACTTTTTTGTTTTTGCTTTTTGTGGTGAGAATACTTGAGATCTACTCCTGTAGCAAATTTCAAGCACACAGTTCATTTTTATTAACTAGGACCCCATGCTATACATTAGGTCTCCACAACTTATTCGTCTTATAACTGCAAGTTTGTACACTTTAACCAACATCTCCCCATTTCCCCTACACCCCACCTTTGGTAACCACTGTTCTACTCTTTGTATTCAATTTTTTTAGATTTCTCATATAAGTGAGATTATTCAGTATTTATCTTTCTGTGTCTGGCTTATTTCACTTAGCATAATGTCCTCCAGGTTTACCTGTGTTGTTGCAAATGGCAGAATATTCTTCTTCATTTTTAACATTTAAAACAATATATATTTACTACAATTTCTTTATCGATTCATCTATCAACAGACATTTAGGTTGTTTCCATATCTTAGCTGTTGTGAATAAGGCTGCAAGAAACAAGGGGATGCAGATATCTCTTCAAGGTGCCAATTTTATTTCTGTTGGGTATATTCCCAGCAGAGGGATTGCTGGGCCATATGGGAGCTCTATTTTTGATTTTTTTGAGGAACCTCCATACTGTTTTCCATAAAGGCTATACCAATTTACATTCCTACTAGAAGTGCACAGGCTTTTCAACATGCCATGTGATTTTTAATTCCCACTTTTTGGCACTGTTTTGCAAATCCTTTTTATTTTTTGCCACCTAAAAGTTTCTTCTTACATTTGAGCTTTGTTGCATATTAGACATTTTTGGTTACACAATTTTCCAGAATTTCTATATTTAAAGTAGGAGTCTCCTACTCCTTTATTCTGTTATTTAACAATTTCATTTTCTTTAAATGCACCATTTATCAGTCATTCTTTAATTCTGTTTTGTTTTCTTATTATCTGTGCCCAGGAGAAAGTAAGCCCTGTGAGGGCAGGGACTATATCTGTCTTATACTCACTCCTACCTCTCTATGACAGACAGTTTGAGCGCCCTATCTATATACCCCCTTAGCATTCACCATTTCCGTACAGTTCAGAGGCACCATGTCTCTCCATTTGGGGGATTTCTTTGCCTAAGGAGTGTGCCAGGTCCATGCACTGGACAGGATGGGAGAGAGGGCTGCAGAGCTACCCCTGGGAGTACTCCTCAGCCAATGAGAGATGGGAATTGGAACATAAATATTCCAGTTTTTCTTGCCTCTCAAGTAGGCTGATTCTGAGAAGTGTTCTACACGGTCTTCCAGAGGTCCACAGTGGGTTCCAATGCTGGTAGCCCATAGCAGTAACATGTGTTTACACACCCTACAAAGGTTTTTATCTTGCCCTGTCTCACTTGGCCACTCTTTGGTTTTTCTTTCCTAGGATCATCTTCCCAATAAACTACTTGTACACACAAACTTTTATCAGGGCTGCTTCTGGAAAAAAAAACCCAAGCTAAGATACCCTATGCCCCAGAAAAGATCCTAGAGATAAAACGGGATCCACTATGAATAAATGTATGTATATAGAAAATGTGCATTCAAATCCCCTAAAAGTAAAACAGGTTGCAAATGCTTGGCAAGGAGAAAACATTTAGGGAGCGTAAAGGAGAGAAGGGAGGGGGCAAGTGTGTGTCATTTGTCCATTGCCGTGATGTGTCGTAGAGTTCAATGGGGTGTCGTTCTTTCTCCTACCTGTGGGGCAATAGTGAGACCTGCTCAACTTCTCACATAACTTCCATTACACAAACAGTGTTGTGGTAAACATCCTCATTCTTGCACCTTTGCACATTTCTGTGAGAACCGCGGCAAGAGAAATTCCTAGAAATTGCTGTGTCATAAGGTATGCGTGTTTTATATGATTATCAGATCTGTCAAAATGCTCTCCAATTTTGTGTTCCCTGCATCCCTGCCAACATCATGTATTACCCACGTGCTTCCTCCTTGCCACATAGATGTATGAAAAACAAACTCATTGGGGTTAGAATTTGCATGTCTATACATGTGAGGAGAGGCTTGTTTTCTTCCTCCGTGTTTAATAATTCTCCAGTTTCTGAATTGAGAGAGAAAAGAGGTGAAGGGGAAGAGAAGGAAATAGACAGAAACATACAATTAGACAAAAATATCAGAGAACCCAGGCCTTTGACTAGTTTCCCAGTGAGTGGGAAAATGAGAGATTTTTGTTTTGACATGATTTCAAATGATCACAGTGAAGAAGAAATAAGCCTCCGTTGATCATAATCAAAATTCTGAAGGGCTGGAAAAGTAAAGCGGAGGCAGTCTGTGCGAGAGGAAGCTTGAACAAAAAGGCCCCTGGGGTCGGTGAGGTGGCTGGTGAGCCAGGCAGAGATGGCAAGATTAAAAGACTGTTGTTGATTGGGTTATTTCAATGGCTCTTAGTTTGTCCATGATTTTATTTTCTATCACAGTGAAAGTGTGCCATTTTCCTCTCTTACAGACAAATAGAAGGGTGGTATTGTGGGGGGCAGCCTTCTAAACGGGTCCCAATGGCTGCCTCCCCTTGGTATCATACATATGCATAACCCCTGTCTCTCCAGTGTGAGCTGAACCTAGTGACCTGCTTTAGATCAAAAGACTATGGTGGCACTTGGGATGAGATGCCACTTCCATAACTAGTCATAAAAGACTGTGACTTCTGTTCATCTGCAGACTCTCTTTATTGCCTTCTGAGTGTGCATGCAAGTGGATCCTTCTCCAGCTGAGCCTTCAAATGGGACTCTGGCCCTGGACAGCACCCTGATTGCCTCCAAGAAGAGCCCTAAGGAAAAGGACCCAGTTAATCTGTGTCCAGATGCCTGACCCACGGGAACAGGGAGGTAATAAATGTGTTGTTTTATGTGGCTTGAGTTTTGGAATAATGTTTTTTGCAGCAATAGATAACTAACACAGATAGTGTGTTTTACAGTGAGTGTTGCTGATTTTATGGGATTTTGATAGCCCTTTTCTATTTCAGAGAGATGCAAAATCTCCCTTCACTTCTTGGGGAAAGTGGAGAGAAAGCAAATCCACTCTCCCTGTTGCCTTTATAGTATTTTCCATACAAATAAAACGACTCTTATTTTATTCTTTGCCTCCTTTGCTGCATTTTTTGAAAATACACATTGGTTTTTTACTCTGTTGGTGCCCTAGACACAAACTTAGGCTCATTAACTCCCCCATTATCTTTACCTTCTCATCATCAAACTTTGGCTATACCCCAGATCTTCTCCCCCACAAGTGGTCTCTTGAACAAAGGGGTGTCAAGACATCACCATGCGGTGTCTGAAATGATGAGATGACACTAGATGGGTGAATGATGGTGATGTGTGGAGATGTACATGGGATTCGTTTAGTCAAGGTTGCAGGACAGTCCTGGAATGTGAGCATATGCAGACATTACAACGGTCCTCACGTCCCTGAACCTCTGATGTGGTTCTTCATAGTTAATGGTGCACATCACAATTACCCAGGCAGCTCTTCCAAATGCAAAGGCTTGAGTCCCACCCCAGATCCTCTGAGGATGAAGCCCCTATAAATGCACTATCTTAGCTTGGGTTTTCTGGAAAGCAAATGCTGAAACAAAGACATAGTAGACCCTGAAACAAAGACAGTTTGGCAGGTTATCTCAGGAAGCAAACGAGAGAATAGGAGAGTGAGACGGAGAAGGGAGAAAAGCCCAACAAAGTTGGGCTTGTAAGCTACTTACCCTGCTGGATTCTGGTGACTCAGTATCTTCGGGGTCCTTTGGGGTATCCCGGAGAAATTTTCCACTGGAGGACAGGCAGCTGAGGGTGTGTCTACCTACTTATGTCCTCCACTGGTTGAGGATTGCCCTCTTGTTACTAACTTCCCTGCAGCTCCTGGCTTCTTAGAGAAAGCAAAGCAGAAAACACAGTGATGTGGGGCATTGACAAGAACAAAGAGCTGTTCCCACAGCCAGGTGGGAATCAGGTAGACTAAGGAGTGGAACCGAGTATGGCATGCACTTCCTTTAGAAACTAACGTAACAGCCTTGCAAGCTCTTATCTCCTTTTCCTCTCCCTTCAGAAGGGCTGTCTCTCTGTGGAGTTGGGTGCTTTTTCTCACATTTATCATTATAATATATAGCTTTTACTAATACACTGAGAGAGGTTTAATATAAATTATCTAAAGGACATGCACATTACCTCCAACTTTGTTAACGCACGTTTTTCAAGAAAATACTGGTGAGTATTTACACATGATGTGATTTGCGGCAGTAGAATTTTCCTAAGCTGTAAAAGTTGTTAATAACAAATCAGCTTAAACTTTTTTGAAAATGATTTCTACTACAGATTTATAATCAGCATAGTCCATCATAGTTGAAGAATCCAGGTTTCAGAGGCATGGATTTGGCTATTTAACTTTCTTACAAACAAAATAGGGAAGAGTATTACCCACTTTGTGTTGTTGTTAGGAGGATCAATAAAGTGCTCAGCACTGTGCCTGGCACAAAATAGAAGCTCAATAAACAGTGGACGTCACTATCATATTATTATTTATTCCAATTTTTATTATAACAAAGTTCAGTCCAATGCTATATTGATATGGACAAGCCTCTTAAAAATAGCTGGACTTGTAGTCTCTGTTGTCTCCTGATTTAAGCTTAAAGAATTTCAATTTTCAAAATAAAGCATTGGATTGCATAATCATTTGTGATAATCTTTTTTACTTTGGAATGATTTCAGATCGACAAAAAACTCGTGAAGCCAGTGCAGAGTTCTTATACACCCTCCACCCATTTTCTCCCAATCCTAGCATCTTATATAACCATGGTACATTCGTTGAAACTAAGAAATGAACACTAGTACAATACTAGTAACCAAAATACAGAAATATTCAGATTTTACCATGTTTTCCACTGATGTCCTTTTTCTGTCCCAAGATTCAATCCAGGATATGATGTTGCATTTAAGGATTTTGTAAGTATTTTGGCGTTTTTTGATAGAACTTATGCGGTCTCATCTATACCAGGTGTTTGGCAAATCCTCTAAGTTCCACTCCAATGATGATGGTGAAACAAAAAAGCACTCTTTATAATAATGAAGAACTGGAAACTATATAATTTTTCAACAATGGGAGACCCAATAGGGAAATTTCGTGTCTCCATTTTATGGCACACAATCACTTAAAATGATGTTGAGAGAACATATTCACTGATATGGCAAAAATTAATATTATATTATTCTATGAATAAAAGAGATTATGAGAAAGTATTACTGTGTGATTTCACTTTTTTTTTTACAAACGTTCTTTAAAGAGGGGACAGGAAATTTACCAAAAACTTAACCATGTTAAACTTTATTTGGTGAAATTACAAGTGATTTTACTTTTGACTCTTTACTTGACTCTTTCCATATGTCCTTGGCATAAATACACTGTCTAATGTATTAAAACTTTAAAAAGCGACCTGACATTGCCCAGCAAATTTAGGAAAGTGTCCAGATGGTGAGAACTGTGGCCCAAGTCTCTCTATTTGTAAGATCAGCTCATTGTTCACCGAACAATTACCCTCCCTCAGTAAAAAGCTTCCATTAGAGAACATTCTTTTAAGAGGATATAATATACTGTTGAAAAGGGAGGCAGGCATCTCTAAGCTCTTGGCTATTTGGTAATTGCTTTCAAGTTTGCCTTCAGTGACATTTGGAGGAAAGGGAAGGGTAAGTTGAGGGACAAAGAGACACAGAGCTGGAACATGCTGAGGAAGTGGAAGGGTGTCTGAGAGACACTAAAGGAGAGAATTTTGAGCAGAAATCTTACCTTGGGGGAAATGATTCATCTTCCCTCATGCACAATGCTCTGTGTAAACCATAATTCATGTTCCAACAGGCAGTCATGATTCTAAGAAATGTGTAGGCATGAGATGTTATGAAGAGCATGTTAATTACCTTAATCTCTGGCACACCATTCCTTTTACTATCTGAGCACCTTAAGATCCAGTGTTTGCACAATCAAATGCTGAACCCTCATTCACAGAGACTTAGAAGCGCTTTACAAATGCTCGAGACAGTAACTTAAGAAGAATCAAGGCACATAAATGCTTACTGGGTTTTCTTTTCATTATTTATAATTTGTTCAGCAGTTCTCTCAAGTGATTAAAAAGAAGCCCTGACATTTGTCTGTGAGAAAAAAATGCCTTTATAATTGTCCTTCTAAAATAAACAGCAGCCTTTTCCTTTGCTGGAAAGCCGAGAAATGAAATGCATCTCTGTCTTTTAAAAAATTAGCTTTTCTAAAAAAAAAAAAAAATTAGCTTTTCTTTGAGGAACAGCATATGGGGTGCTGAGAGGAAAAGACAACTGGGCAATGGAAAGAAAGAAGAAGAATCAAAGATAATATTCTTACAGAGCCAACCAAAGATGTTTTCCCTAAGTCTAAAAGAGCTGGAACTCATAAATTCTCCACCAAGAATAAATTTCTCTCTTTCTTTCTCTTGTTTCTCTCCAGAGGTTAGATAAGATTTTGTCTGTAATAACCAGGGAATTTTCTCACTATTAAATGGGAACAGCTATGTGAATTTCAATATATAGATTACATTAATCTATGTCATAACCAAGTTCTTAGGATTTTCCAATCTAATTCTTCTATTGAATGGCTATCAAACTGTTTTTGTTTAAATGAAATTTCTTTTTTTTTTTTGTCTTTTGTCTTTTTCCGTGTCCGGCAACGGATTGCAACCCTCAGTGTTGCCCCCGCACCGGACCGGGGACCGGCAACAGGACCTCAACCCTCGGCGTTGCTCCCGCGCCTCGCTCAGCCAGCGAGCGGGAACTGGTCTGTATGTGGGATCCGAACCCTCGGGCGGGAGCGCCGCCGCGCTTCCCAAGCGGCGCACTTATCCAGTGCGCCACCGGGCCGGCCCTAAATGAAATTTCTTAAATGACCAATAGGTGTAGCTGTTAAAACAAGAGCTGCTGGAATACTACTCAGCAACAAAAAAGAAAAAAATAAAACACTGATATACACAACAACTTGCATGAATTTCAAGGAAACTATGCTGAGTGAAAAAAGTCAAACCCAAAAGGTTGCCTACTGCATAGTCCCATTTGTATAATATTCTTCAAATGACAAAATTATAGAGATGCAGAACAGATCAGTGGTTGCCAAATCACAAGTCAAGAATGAGAGGGCGACATGTCTTCAAAAGGGTAGCATGAAGGATACTCATTATGACTGTCCTATAGCTTGACTGTGATCATCACAAGAATCTACATATGATAGAATTGCATAGACGTAAATACACACATACACACACAAATGAGTGCATGTAAAACTGTTGAAATCTGGGGCTGGCCCGGTGGCGCACTACTACAGTGTGCCGCTTGAGAGTGCGGCGGCGCTCCCGCCGAGGGTTCGGATCCCACATACAGACCGGTTCCCGCTCACTGGCTGAGCGAGGTGCGGGCGCAACACCGAGGGTTGCAATCCCGTTGCCGGACACGAAAAAAGACAAAAAGGAAACAAACAAACAAACAAACAAAAAAACTGTTGAAATCTGAATAAGGTCAATGGATTGCATAAATGTCAATTTCTTGATTGTAATATTGTACCAGGTACACAAGGTGTTCCCATTGGGGGAAACTGAATAAACAGTTTATGGGATCTCTCTGTATTATTTCATACAACTGCACGTGGATCAACACTGATCTCAAAATTAAAAAGTTTTTTTGAAAAAAACAGATTTGCTTCAGAAGTTGGGTGGGAATCACTTCCTCTCCACTCCCTTCTATTGGAGTGGGTAGCTCGGAGCACTGTGAGAAAACCTCAGGTCAACTCTAAGGCCTGCATTTGGTAAAAATGGAAGGTAATTTGCTCAGTGTAATCAGTGAGGAGGTAGCAGAGTTGGAGGCTTAGCCTCAGTGCAACACTTCCAGAATTTTCAGTCTAAGGCTCTCTCTCCTAAATCCCAGTTGTTGAATTCTTCCTGAGTATTTGCCATAAAGATCAACTTAGCTGAATATATGAAAGCAACCAAAAATAATTAATACTGGTAGCTAATGAGGTCTTATAAAACCTTATGGGGAAGGTAGGTACTATTATTCTAATTTTACAGGTGAAGGAATTAGAAGACAGAGAGGTTAAGTAATTTGTCCACGGGTAAACACTAGCCGGTGGCGCTGCCGGGATTAGAATCCACATAGTCATTAGAATCCACAGACTGTGGGGAGGAGAGTCCAGCGTAAGGGAGGGGTCCCTCATGCTGGGCCGAGCTCATACTACTCACACAAGACTACATGTGTGTGTGTGCATGTGTGTATATGCGTGCACATGTGGGTGTCTTTCAAAAGACTGCATGTTTGCTAAGGCCACGATTAAAATGAGATTTGGGTTAAAACTCAGCAACTTTCCTAATACTATGTGTTTCTCCCTTCCTCCTCCATTGGAGGAATTTAATTTGCTCAGAAATCCCCCCTTTTGCCACCAGGGAATCACAAAGTGACAGAACATTGGCAGCTCTGGCTGAAGGCTCCAGTAGCTGTGGCCCCGCTCAGCTTGATACCACAAAGGGAGGGGAAGTCCTGAATGTCAGGTAGTGCACACATCCAAAGCTGGCCTCATTCCAAACCCCGATGATGATGCTTAAGCCCTGTCATTTACTCCTGTTTTGTCTTACACCTTCTAGAGATGCTTAATTAGCTCCTCATTCCATCTTAATTTGGCTATCCATCAATGTTTCTGTCAGTTTTATTGCCTCTTCCTGTCCTTAGAATTTTTACTTAGATGTCTGTTCTGAATACACCCATGCCTTCCCAACTAGAATCGATTATTTCATAATGATATAATCCATTTTTATCAAAGTACATTCTACAGTTTTTAATGTGGTCCCTTTTTCAGAACTATCAGAAGACCCTGCATTTTCTATTGTCCCATGAGGGTCTTCCCTGGGTTAGAATGATAAGAATCAGAGATTGGGAGAAAAGAGCAAGCAACGTGCACACTCACTCATGCAATTTTTTTCTTTTTGCAAAAATAGAATCATACAATTTTGCAGCCTGCTGTTTTCACTTAATAAATCGTGAACATTTTTTCAACATCATTTTGATAGGTACTGTACTGAGCTGGATAATTTCCCCCCAAAATTTATGTCAACCCAGAACCTATGAATGTGACCTTATTTGGAAATATGGTCTTTGCAGATGTAATCAAGTTAAGGTGGGGTCTTATTGTCAGGGTGGACCCTACATTCAATTACTTGTGTTCTTATAAGAAGGAATTTTGGACACAGAGACACAGAGACATAGAGTGGAAAAGACCATGTGAAGACAGAGGCAGGAGTTGGAGTGATACAGCTGCAAGCCAAGGAATGCCAAGGATTGCCGGGAGCCACCTGAAGCTAGGAGAGAGGTGTGGAATGGCTTCTACCTCAAAGCCTTCACAGGTAATGCGACCCTGCCAACAACTTCGTTTCAGACTTCTACCTCCAGAACTGTGTGGGAATATATTTATGTTGTTTTAAGCAACCCAGTTTGTGGTAATTTCTTATGGCAGCCCTAGGAAAATAATACGGCTAAGTACTATATGGTGTGAATCTATTGGGATTTATTTAACCAATTCCCTTAATGAACATTGGTTTGTTTCTATAAAGAACACTTTTTGAAACTTTTGGGCCACCTGAAGCTAGGAGAGAGGTGTGGAATGGCTTCTACCTCAAAGCCTTCACAGGTAATGTGACCCTGCCAACAACTTCGTTTCAGACTTCTACCTCCAGAACTGTGTGGGAATAAATTTGTTGTTTTAAGCAACCCAGTTTGTGGTAATTTCTTATGGCAGCCCTAGGAAAATAATACGGCTAAGTACTATATTGTGTGAATCTATTGGGATTTATTTAACCAATTCCCTTAATGAACATTGGTTTGTTTCTATAAAGAACACTTTTTGAAACTTTTGGTTGTTCATCTTTGTACTCTTATGCCATTTCCTAATAATTTGTTCCAAGTGGCATTGGAAGAATAGTAGTGAGCACAGCTGCCTCTCTGATAATTTGTTTGCAAAAATAGGTTTATTAAATCAAAGGGATATACCTTTTTAAGGATTTTGATTTACACTGCAAATTAATTTACCTATGCACCTGTAACTCATCACAGGACTACTTCATCAGAGTTTTTCTACTCCTTATCATAAGAAAGCATCATCAAGTATTGTAAAAATACTTTCTAAAATGCTTCTAGAATAATCTTATTTTCTGCAACCTTGTCTGTAGCCTGTTACTTCCTGTTGGGCAGGTACTGCCACCGCCTTATTAACCACTGTATCTCCAGAGCCTGACACATACAGGTGCTCAATAAAAATGTGCTAAATGACTAAATAAATGAATGGATGCCCATTGAAAACATAGCACTGATACCCTTCCCGTCTCATACCAACCTTTCTAAATGCAATTTGGCAACAAGGATTAATTTATTAGGTTCCATTTTGATCCAGATCATTGATAAATACTTATGATTAACTAAGAACTTGTGTACTCAGCAAGGTGCTAGGTGCTAGACAGATAGATGATAGGCTAGATAGGCAGATAAAATGGAATTTTTAAAAATTACCTTGCCTTTATGAAATTTACTTGGATTAGGAATTTATTTTTATAAGGCAGCTCTTGGGTTTATTCCTTTCTTCATTTTCCCTCATCCAGCTATTGAATAACAACTTCATTGAAATATAATCTACATATCTTCATATTCACACTTTTAAAGTATATAATTCACTTCTTTGCCAAAGAGTCCTTTTATGTTCAATCCAACATAGTGCACTGTATCCTTCTCATGTTTCTAATTTCTGACATCTCTGTCAACTTAAATACATTTAAGAGTTTTGCAACCATCACTACTATCTAATTTTGGAACATTTCTATCCTCCTCGAAAGAAATTCTATATTCTTTAGCAACCACGCCTCCTTCCACTCTCCCCCAGGCCCTGGCAACCACTAATTTACTTTCTGTCTCTATGAATTTGCCTGTTTGCATCCAGGTAATCTTAAGCCTCTGATGGAACAGATCTATGCCTAAGAGTTTTGTAGTTCTGCAGTGCTCATTCAACAGATGCCCAAAGGCAAACAGCAAAGACCAAGAGGCTGTGCAGAACTCTGAAACATAATCAGATTTAGTAAATGAAAGCAGGGAAATACATTCATATTTCATCAAGATTTTCAACCCATGGAGTCCAAAAAGATTTCTGTCTATTTAACCCTCAGTTTTTATTGCACATGTTTACTTTTCCTCCATGCATTTGTTTCTGGTATTTCTTGTGAAAGAAAACAGCTCTATCAACACGCTTGACTGCTTGATGAACTTTATCAAGTAGCTGAAATGTTGGGTCTGCTCGTTTATGGTGACACTTCATCTGTCTTATGTTATCAAGAAGTCAGGAGTTCCACAGAAGTAAATTTTCCAGATAATTAAAGTTTGCTCCTTTATAGGCCCCCCTAAATTTTAATTCTTTTTGTTGTAAATGAAAATCATTCTAAAACACATACATTTGATGGCTGTGTAGGCAGAATTCTAAGATGGCCCTCAAGACTTCCCTCCCTTTGTGTATATGCCTGTATAGTCACGAGGACAGTGAATATGATAGATTTCATTCCTATGTCATATGTTCATGTCATATGTTCGTATTCACGACGTGTTCATGACACTTGTTTGTGTCCTATGTTTCTATGTTGTATGTTCATGTCATATGGCACAGTTGACCTTGACAAAGATTTTCCAATGAGCCTGACACAAGTCCTTTAAATCTGGGTCTAGAGACAGAGAAGTCAGAGACTAGAAGCATGAGGAGGATTCAATGCACTATGTTGGATTGAACACACAGGGGCCATCTGGCAAGGAATGTGGGCAGCATCTAGGAGATGACAGTACCACAGCTGACAGCCAACAAAGACACAGCCACAATAAACAGAATTTCCCCACCAACAACTATGAATTAGGAAGTAGATTTCCTGGAGACCTTCTAGGCAAGAACACGGCCCAACCAACACCTTGATTTCAGCCTTGTGATGTCCTAAACAAAGAACCTGGCCCCTTTGTACCAGCCCTCCAACCTGTAGAACTCTGAGTTAAAAAATGGGTGGTATGTGAAGCCAGTGGCCAAGTTTCTGATAATTTATTATACAGCAATGAAAAACTAATACAGACACTGACCTTTTTAACGACTGTGTCTAACTATAAAACAACTTTTTAAAAAATCTCCTCTTTTCTAAGTTTTTATTTCTTGATGGAAAGTCTTGGTTTTAAACAGCCTGGAGGAAGAGTTTAGAATAGTTTTTGGTGCAAAGGCAGAAGGATAGATGGCCACTTTAAGTCATGTCATTAGATGGGTGACTAACAGAAGCAAATTAGCACAGCGTGGATTGACTTGCAAATGTCTGAGCTGACTTAAGCAAGTGTCAAAACCTGCCACAGTTTCCAAAAGACACATGAAAGGATGGTCAACATCATTCGCCATGAGACAAATACAGATCAAGACCATAATGAGATACCGTTTCATACGCACTAGGATGGCTATAATCCAAAAGTCAGAGAGTAACAAGTGTTGACGAGGAACCCTTATACACTGCTGGTAGAGTATAAAATGGTGCCGCTGCTTTGGAAGAGTCTGGAAGTCCCTCAAATGGTTAAAAATAAAGTGTCCTTATGATCCAGAAATTCCACTCCTAGGTATATACCCAAGAGAAATGAAATATAAGTCCGCACAGAAAGTTGTACTCTAATGTTCATTGCAGCATTATTCATAATAGCCAAAAAGTAGAAACAACCCAAATGTCCATCATCTGACTAACAGGTGTATAATATGAGCTATATCCATACAATGGAATATTATTTGGCAATAAATGGAAATGAAGTACTGATGTATACTACAATATTGATGAACCTTGAAAACATTATGCTAAGTGAAAGAAATCAGGACCGCCTATGTGTATGATTCTATTTTTAGGAAATGTCCAGAACAGGCAAATCTATAGAAACAGAAAGTAGATTATTCATTGCCTGGGGCTGGAAAGGAGTAAGGATATAAGCATGAGGGCTATGAGGTGTGAGATTTATTTTGGGGGTCCTAAAATGGATTGTGGTGATGGATGCACAGTTTGGTGAATATATCAAAAATAATTGAATTGTACAATTTAAATGGGTAAATTGTGTGGTGTGTGAATTACATCTCAATATACTTGTTAAAAAAAAACTTCCGCAGTATACCCCAGGGCCACTCAAAGGCCATCTGAAGTCTGTGGGAAGGGGCCTAGGGGTTGGCAAGGCCACTCAGCATATTCCCAAGGAAGCTTGGTACTGTCTTCACAAATGATGTAAAAGGTGACCAGAGAGTGACAGAGCAGAAAATTGAGGAACAGAATTTTTGCAGCTGCTCAAAATCCCCGTTCAGGGCTCCATTGGTAAGGTTTGCCTTGATTAAAATCCTATTATGTCATTTCCATGGTTGTGATGACGTTAAGACTGATTAATAGTTTAACTAAAAACATAACAACGGTGAGAAAATGAGGTGAGAGGAGGTGGAGTTTAAAGAGAGCTAAATCTTCCATCTATCCTAACCAGAAATCAATAAATAATGATTGAAATTGGTAAATTGTGGAATAGGAGTAGAAACATCTAATTTATAAATGTGCACATAGCTACCTGATGAACCAGCTAAAGGTATTTAACGTGGTTGTCTCTGGGAAGGGGGCCATAGGCCATAGGGGTACATGCAGGGGAGGTGACTGCTGTATTTCACCTTGAGATTTTAGGTGCTGTTTCATTTTTTAAACTATTAGGTTGAACCATATGAAATTGCCATTTTTGTAGGTCCAAAATGGTTGAATATAAGCAATTTCATGTGATTCGAACTTTTTATTTGAGTGCACTTATTTGGATTACTTGTTTTAAAAAGTAATAAAGCCCACTGGATAAAATGTACCCAAATATACCTTGGGTCTCTGAGAAAACATTTAACCCTTTGAAGGCGAAGCAGATGAAGAAGGAATAAGAGGAGGTGAGAATCACTTTCTGAGGCCTTACTAGGTGCACCTAATCCTCACGGCAACCCCATGGGTAGGTACGTTTCTCATTCCTAGTTTAGGGGTAACAAAAATATGACCCACAGAGAGGGGACCAAGGCCACACAGCTAGTCAGTGTCCAGCTGGACTGGGCTTTTCTGTCTGATTCTAAAATGCTGGGAACTCATTCATCCATTTATTCATCAAATACTACTGTGTGCCAGGAGCCGTGCTAAGCACTGGGGTTGCAATGGTGAGTTAAACAGAAACTTGGCCCCAGGCTCGTGAGAGAGAGACACCCACCGACTATTCCTGCAAGTATGTAGTGGATTACTGAAAAACGGTCGGTGTGCAGGAGACGATGGGGCCCCTGAGGAATGGCGGGTGGGGAGGGATGTGCAAAGGCTTCCCGGAGGAATCAACAGGTAGGTTACAAACGGAAGGCTGGGTCAGATTTAACTAGTCGAGAGGGAAAGGGGCACAGCCTGTGCAGAAGGTTTAGAATTGGAATAAATACAGAGATCATCCAGCTAGCGAAAAGCTGTCCCTTTAGAGAAAGGAAGAGAGAGGCTTCAAGAGGAGGCGCAGTCAGCCCAAAGGTAAGAGTAGACCCAAGGTCTCTTGGTTTCTTTCCCAAGATTCTACAGAGAGCGCTCTCTCTCTCTCTCTCTCTCTCTCTCTCTCTCTCTCTCTCTCTCTCGGTCTCTTTCATTTATTTATTTATTTTTAATTGTACATGTTTATGGGGTACAGTGTATTATTTCAATACATGCATATAGTGTAAAATGATCCCCACTGGGAAGAAAGCAAATCCATCACCTACACATTTATCATTTCCTTGTGTTGATAACATGCAAGATCCTCTTTTCTAGCTATTTTGAAATATACGATACACTCCTATTAGCTATAGTCACCATAGAACACCAGAACTTATTCTTCTATGCACCTGTAACTTTGTACCCACTGACCAACGACTTCCCCTGCCCTCCTCCTCACCCCCCTTCCCAATCTCCAGTAACCACCATTTCCCTCTCTCCTTCTATGAGAACCACCTTTTTAGATTCCACGCATGCGTGAGATCATGTGGTATTTGTTTTTCTGTACCCAGTTTATTTTGCTTAACTTAATGGCCTCCAGTTCCATACATTTTGCTGCAAATGACAGGATTTCTTTCTTTTTTTTTATAGCTGGATAGTATTTCATTGTGTATATATGCCACATTTTTTAATTCATTCATCTGTTGGTGGACATTTAGGTTGACTCCATCTCTTGGCTATTGTGAATAAGGCTGCAATGAGCATGGGAGTGCAGATGTCTCTTCAACATACTGATTTCATTTCCTTTGGATATATACCCAGTAGTGGGATTGCTGGATCATAAAAATAGTTCTATTTTTTAACTTTTTGAGGAACCTTCATTTTGTTTTCCATAATGGCTGTACTAATTTATATCCCCGTCAACAGTGTATGAGAGTCCTTTTTCTCTGCATCCTTGCTAGCATTTGTTGTTTTCTGCCTTTTTGATAATAGCCATTCTAACTGGAGTGATGTGTTATCTCATTATCGTTTTATCTGCATTTCCTTGATGATTAGTGATGTTGAGCATTTTTCTATATACTTGTTGGCCATTTGTATGTATTTTTTTTAAATGTCTATTTCTTTTGCTATTTTTTAAAATCAAATTATTTGTGGGTTTTTTTGTTTGTTTGTTTTGCTTGTTTTACTTTTGGTTTTTGCTGATGAATTGTTTGAATTCTTCATACATTCTGAATATTAGCCCCCTGTCAGATGCATAGTTAGCAAATACTCTCTCTCATTCTGTAGGTTGTCTCTTCACTCTGTTGGTTGTTTCTTTGGCTGTGCACAGCATTCTTTTTTGGTATAATCCCCTTTGTCTATTTTTGCATTTGTTGCCCGTGCCTTTGAAGTCTTGTTCTAAAAGGCCTTGCCCAGTCCAATTTCATAAGGTATTTCCCCTATGTTCTAGTAGTTTCATAGTTTTGGGTCTTAAATTTAAGTCTGTAAACCATTTTGAGTTGATTTTTGTTCATGGTGAGAGATAGGGATCTAGTTTCAATCTTCTGCATGTGGATATCCAGTTTTCCCAGCACCATTTATTGAAGAGACTGTCCTTTCCCCAATGTATATTCTTGGCACCTTTATCAAAAATCAGTTGGCTGTAAATGCCTGAATTTATTTCTGGGCTCTTTATTCTATTCCATGGATTTACATGTCTGTGTTATGCCAGTACCAGGCTGTTTGTGTTACTATAGCTTTCTAGTATATTTTGAGGTCACATCATGTGCTACCTTCAGTTTTGTTCTTTTTGTTCAAGATTGCTTCAGCTATTCTGGGTCTTTTATGGTTCCATACAAATTTTAGAATTTGTTTTTCTATTTCTGTGAAGAATGTCATTGGTATTTTGATAGGGATTGCATTGAATCTATAGATGGCTTTGGGTAATAAGAAGATTTTGATGATACTAATTCTTGCAACCTATGAGCATGAGATACCTTTCCATTTAATTGTGTCTTCTTCAATTTCTTTCATCAATATCTTTTAGTTTTCGTTGTAGAGATCTTTTTACCTCCATGGCTAAATTTACTCGTAGGTATTTTATTTTTTTGGTAGCTATTATAAGTGGTTTACTTTCTTGATTTCTTGTTCAGATAGTTCGTTATTGGTGTATAGAAATGCTACTGAACTTTGCATGTTGATTTTGTATCCTGCAACCTTACTAAATTCGCTTATTAGTTCTAGCAGTTTTTGGTGGAGCCTTTAGAGTTTTCTATATATACATGATTATGTCACATGCAAATAGGGATAGTTTAACTTCATCCTTTCCAATCTGGATGCCCTTTATTGCTTTCTCTTGATTTATTACACTGACTAGAACTTCCAGCATTATCCTTGTTCCAGATCTTAGAAGAAAAGTCTTCAACTTTTGTCCATTCAGTATATTAGCTGTGGATTTGTTGTAGATGGACTTTGTTGTGTTTATAAATTCCTTCTATACCTTATTTGTTGAATATTTTTATAATGAAGGATGTTGATTTTATCAAATGCTTTTTTCGAGTCTACTGAAAGGATCATTTTTTTTTTTTTTCTCTTCATTCTATGGATGTGATGTATCACATTTATTGATTTGGGTATGTTGAACCATGCAAACAGAGCCCTCTTTAAAACTCATCTTCCAGGTCCACTTTTTAAGGGAGTTCTGAGATAACACTGTGACTGCGCATGGAAAAATTAACCTATAGTCTTATCACTTTAGTCCCCAGAATCAAAACAACATTTTAGGAGGGTAATCTGGTAATAGCTATTATGGTTTTAAATGGTCATACCCTTTGAATACTGTGGAATATACTAAAAAGCATATGTACTTCACAGGGCCTGGTTTTCCAAAGCCTTGCAGTTTCAAATATCGACCTTGCAGGCACAGGAAATTTCCCTCAGGCTATAAGTCTCTATTGCAAGATAAGAATTGTGGCACAGCAGGTTGCTGGCTCAAAGACAGACTTGTTACTGATTGTTATGTAAAGATACTGAGAAAGTGCTGTTAAGAAGGAATGTTTGCAAAGATCAAACTGTTGTTGATAGGACCACTTAATTGCCTTTCTGGAATGTCATCTGGCTTGTTTCACTGAAAGTTAACCAGCCTATACTGTTAAACTATAATCCCACCTACGTCTCTTCCTGCAACTTCCTGGTCTGGAAAATAAACGCAGGAAGAGAACCTCAATTTGGCATTAATTTCCCAAGGAAGGGATCCCTCTCTCTTGAGGGTTCCAGGAGATTAACCACTTCAGGGCCTCTCACTGCTCAGAAGAGATGGGCTTTGAGTAATCCTTGCATCTCCGTCACCCAGGGGAAGTGCGGTGACAAATCCATGGGGGGCGAAGCAACGCAAAGCAACAGAATACTGCTAGGAATTTATCCCACAGAAATACTACAACAGGTGGACAAAAAACACATAGATTATATATACAGTTATAAATATACATATAAATATCTTTCCTATAATATTGTTCATAATAACAAAAAAATTCGAAACAACACTCCATCAATGGGGTGTTTAGTAGATGAATTTTGATTCATCCATTCAGTCTAGTACAACAAAGTCATTTAAAAGAACTAAGTTCAAGGTACTTCAAAAAGTTCATGGAAAGTATTGCATTACTGTTTAATTCTATTTTTCCACAAACTTTTTGAAGTATACTTGTACACTTTTAAGAACTGACATGAAAAAATATCCTAGACAAATTGTTAAGGGAGGGTTTCTACCAGAAACAAGTGAACAAACAAATCCATTTTGGTCATTTATATTCTCCTGGAAAAATTATTATTTCATTTTTATTTTCAGACTCATAGGTTTTTAATCTATGTATGATAATCTCATAACTTAAAAAAAATGTTAAGGGGAAAAAAGAAGTTGCCAATCAGCATGTAAAGCAGGTTCACATTTTCGTAATAATAATTGTTGCCTTTGTATTATTATTCTAGTTGGCTAACTTTTGGGGTCAGTGTGAGTCCTCTGAGAGGCAGATGCTGAGACAAAGTTAGGAGTGCAGGAGAGGTTGACAGGAAGTAACACCTGTAAAAGACCAAGGAGAGGCAGTATTGGGAGGGGGAAGGTTTCAACAATGGTGTGGATCTGACCCTCTGCAAAGTTAGGAGAGGCAGCAGAAGCAGGTGGGGAGAGCCTCAGACCCAGCCACATAGACCTGAGGAGGACTTGGCCAACCCAATGAGAGCTCCAGAGCAAAGAACAGCCATTAGAGATGTCCTGCATTGGGTAGAAATGGCCAGGCCCTAGTATCTTTGCCACACTCATTCATTGGCTGGAAGCTTCCTGGAATGCATGTGTCCTCAGCTCAAAAGCTCCTGCAGACCTTAAAGGTGCTACAGGTGGAGGTTGTCAGCTAATTGCACTCCATGACATTGAGCAGCTAGTTCTTTCTTGAAGGTTAATCTGAGCAGTGAATCTCCATAGTTGCCCCGTGTTTGTTGTATGATTACCTGCTCTGAGAACTTTGAATCTCCTAACTTATTAATTCTTAAGACAATTCTGCAAGACAGGTTAGGAAACTGAGACACAGTGAAATCAGAGAATGAATTATCTTGCTCAAGATGGGATGGCGAGTAGAGGACCAATTCAGGGCCAGCCAGAAGATTTCACTTCCACATCTGAGCTCTGAATTCTCACACTACACCGTGTTATGGAGGACGTATTGTTATACACATGGACGACAGTCTGGAGATACCTCCACCAAAGTCAGGGTGAAGATGAGGATTTGAGGAATACTTTCCTTGTGGCAGATTTTGAACTTTTTACATATTGTATAACAAGAATGATTAATTTCATAATAGTAAAAAGATGATAAGGTGATTTTTGAAAAGATTGAGGTTTCCAGCTCAGAAAGCTGCCTGTTGTACCTGCAGGGGCTGTCAGGTGGAATGGGGACGGGGAGAGAAGGTACCTGAGTCCTTTGTCATTTGTAGGAACCATTGTGGGTTACTGAGGACCAAGACTGGTGGAAGGTGAGCAGGTGAGGCTGTTAGTGTCCACTTTCTGCTCCATGTCCACCCCTAAGCGCTTTGAGCAAAGTTAGTGATATAGGCTAAATTGTGTCCCCCTCACCCCATTCATGTGTTAAAGTCCAACTTCCAGTTCAGAATGTGACTGTATTTGGAGGTAGGGTCTTTAAAGAGGTAATTAAGTTAAAATGAGGTCACTGGGATGGGCCCTAATCTAGTATGACGGGTGTTCTTAAATGAAGAGGAGATTGGGACATAGACACATACAAAGGGAAGACTGGGGGAGAAGACTACCTATAAGCCAAGGAGAGGGGCCTCAGAAGACACCAACCCACCAGCGCCTTGATCTCAGACTTCCAGTCTCCAGAACTGTAAGAAAATAAATTTCTGCTGCTTAAGACCCCAGACCGTGATACTTTGTTATGACAGCCCTAGCAGAATAATGTAGTTGGGGTCAGAAATGAAATACAAATAAAGTTGTCTCCACAGCTTGCCTGACTCTCCTCTTTCTTCATTCCAGATTCTGTTTGAGTTTTGAGTCAGAAAAGAAGGAAAACCTTGGACTATGGAGCCATATAGATCTGGACTTAAATTCCAGCTTTGCTGTGTGCGCACAGGCAAGTGTATTTACCTCTCTGAGCTCCCTCATCTCTAAAACGGAGGATGATAAAAGCTATTCCTCAGGATGTTTGAGAATTACATGACACACCATGAATTTTAGTCCACAGCACATTGACAGGCACACAGTAGGTGTTCAACCTGTCAGCTATATTTTTGATCTCTTCCCACTTCCAACAAACTTTATTGCCATTTATTGTGGGCTGAAGTGTGTCCCCTCAAACCTCATGTGTTGAATCTCTAACCGCCAGTACCTCAGAATGTGACTGTATTTGGAGATAGAGGCTTAAAGAGGTAATTAAGTTGAATGAGGCTGTTAAGGTGGTTCCTAATATGATATGACTAGTGTGCTTGTAAGAGGAGGAAATTTGAACACAAAAGGAGAGAGGGGCATGCATGCACAGAAGTAAGATTTCATATGAGGAGACAGCGAGAAGACAGCCATCTGTGAGCTAAGGAGAGAGGCCTCAGAAGGAACCCTGTGGACACCTTGATTTTGGACATCCAACCTCCAGAACTATGAGAAAGTAAGTTTCTGTTATTTAAGCCATCCAGTCTGTGGTATTTTGTTAGGGCAGCCTGAACAGACTAATATATTCATCAGGTAGAGTTTGATCAAGGAATCAGAAGCACTATGAGTGATATGGAATAAGAGATTAATAATAGGAATTAGACCTCATACAACCTGAACAGACTAATATATTCATCAGGTAGAGTTTGATCAAGGAATCAGAAGCACTATGAGTGGTATGGAATAACAGATTAATAATAGGAATTAGACCTCATACAATGTAGGAGCTGGTGGAGATGTCTATAGAAGGCTGGTGCTTCCACATCTAGGAGTACGTGGGTCATATATTGCTGTAGGTCAGCAGGCATAGCCATCAGGGTGTAAAACGGGGGAAAGCAAGAGCAAACTGGATTCTGTGAGAAGAAATTGGGACCCCAAAGACACATTGAAACCCACACCTGTCTCTCATTGCCTCCTGCCCCAACGACAGGTGAGTTGCAGAGGGATCTGGCAGAGCTTTTCTGCAGAGCTGCAAGTGCACCTGGCTCAGGACTAAGAAGCTGAAGAAGAAGTGGTGGAAGGTGGAGGAACTGCAGGTCCAGCTGCTGTCTTCCCCAAGGGGAGCCAGGAGGCCATGACACATGTGTGTGAGTCACAACAGCACCCGGTGCCCCACACCATCCTCCACAGCGTGATGGCTGCTGCCTCCCTTCTGCCTTCCAATTCTCCCCAAAATTTCCCTTCTGCTCACCCCTAGCCCAGAGCCCTACAGGGAGGAGGATTCTAGGAAATATAGTTCCAGCTTATTAAGTTGACCCAGTAGAAAACTGTCCCCAAGCTCACGACCCTCATTGTCTTTTCACCCATAATGGCACAGAACCCAAGCGGCGCACTGTAGCAGTGAGCCACGGGCCGGCCCAAGGTCTCATGAAATTTGACAAGAAATGATTTCATTGCTATTCAGCTCTAAGTATTTTATAATTTCCTTTATGGTACAAGAGTTTATTACATAAACATATAATCAGTTTTGGTTCCTTTTTTGTTATTGATATGCGATATTACTGAATGATGTTTAAGAAACATAATCTATATAATATAGATTCTTTGATTTTTATTGTGGGTTCTTTGTATCTAGGAAATAGATGATTTTTCTTTATGGCTTCATATCTGCTTGAAAATAATATATATTTTCTATTTGTTCAGTGTACGGTTTTCTATGTATCCATTAGTTCAGCTTTGTCCATTGTATTCAATATCTATTTATATATTTTTGTTTGTTTATCTCTTTGCTATTGAAAATTCTGAAAAACGGGTATGTTAAAATAGCTAACTAGGCAATTATCAATGAGCGCTAACTTCCCCGAGTGCTGTTAGTTTTGACTTTGTATATTATGAAGCTTATAGGTGCAAGTATACAGTTTCTGGTTTTTATAACATCTTGACCTATTTTTCCTTTAATGAGAATATAATAGTCTTACTTTGACTTAAAAATATTTTCTCCCTAAAAGCTATATGCTGAAAAAGAGGACAACTTTAGAACAACTTTTGAGACAAAATAATTAAGTGCAAAATGTGGATCTTGTCTAGATTCTGACATGAATAAGCTGACTATAATAATCCTTTTTTATTTTTATTTTTTTGGACTTTAGGGAAGAAATGAATATAGACTGAATATTCTTATGTGCGATAATAAC
>NW_007727921.1:351372-351708 GCF_000696425.1 Galeopterus variegatus
GACAGGCAGCTGAGGGTGTGTCTACCTACTTATGTCCTCCACTGGTTGAGGATTGCCCTCTTGTTACTAACTTCCCTGCAGCTCCTGGCTTCTTAGAGAAAGCAAAGCAGAAAACACAGTGATGTGGGGCATTGACAAGAACAAAGAGCTGTTCCCACAGCCAGGTGGGAATCAGGTAGACTAAGGAGTGGAACCGAGTATGGCATGCACTTCCTTTAGAAACTAACGTAACAGCCTTGCAAGCTCTTATCTCCTTTTCCTCTCCCTTCAGAAGGGCTGTCTCTCTGTGGAGTTGGGTGCTTTTTCTCACATTTATCATTATAATATATAGCTTTT
>NW_007727922.1:0-2025 GCF_000696425.1 Galeopterus variegatus
CATTGTGTAGATATACCAAATTTTCCATATCCACTCATCCGATGATGGACATTTGGGCTGGTTCTAACACTTAGCTTTTGTAAAGAGTGCTGCAATGAACATTGGGGAACAGGTATACCTTCGACTTGATGATTTCCATTCCTCTGGGTATATTCCCAGCAGTGGGATAGCTGGGTCACATGGTAGATCTATCTGCAATTGTTTGAGGAACCTGCATAGCATTTTTCCATAGAGGCTGTACCATTTTGCAGTCCCACCAACAATGTATGAGAGTTCCTTTTTCNAATAATCATATACAGTGTATATTGACAAAATAAAAATTAAAAAAAAAATAAATAAATAAAATAAAAAAAAATAAAAATGAAGAAAATCTAAGACAACTAGCAGACAACCTTAAGCACACAAACATCCAAATCATGGGTATTCAAGAAGAGGAGGATAAAGAAAAAGCAGGTAAAACCTAGTCAATGAAATAATAATGGAAAACTTCCCAGATATAGGGAGAGACAAGGACCCTCAGATCCAGGAAGCCCAAAGATGCTCAAACAGATTCAATACAAAAACATCCTCTCTGAGACACATTATAGTCAAACTGGCAAAGCTGAAAGACAAAGAGAGAATTCTAGAAGCAACAAAAGAAAACCACAAGTCACCTATAAGGGAGCCCTTATCAGACTAACAGCAGACTTCTCAAGAGAAGCTCTACAAGCCAGAAGAAAAGGGGGTGATATATTCAAAATACTAAAAGAAAAAAATTGCCTGCTAAGAATACAGTACCCAGCAAGGATATATCCTTCAGAAATCAGGTAGAAATAGTTTATTTCCCAGGCAAACAAAAACTGCAGTAGTTCACCACCACATGACCAGCCCTGCAAAAAATTCTCAAGGGATTCCTGCATCTGGAATCCAAAAAAAACATAAACACTATCATGAATACACAAGAAAGAACAAAACCCACTGATAAAACAAAATCACAAATGAGGAAGAGAAAGAAATTAAATCTTACCACCTCAAAAAAAAAAAAAAAAAAAAAAAAAAAAAAAAAAAACACCTCAAAAAAAAAAAAAAAAAAAAAAAAGAAAAAAAAACCAGCAAAAATCAAAGATAAATAATAAAAAGAGAAGGAAGGAACAAAAGATATTTAAAACATCTAAACAAAAAGCAAAAAAAATGACAGTAGTAAGACAATACTAGTCAATAACAACCCTAAGTGTGAATGAATTAAATTCACCATTCAAAAAACACAGACTGACTGATTGGATTAAAAAGCTATACCCGGGCTGACCCTGTGGCTCACTCAGGAGAGTGCAGAGCTGGGAGCGCAGTGGCGCTCCCGCCACAGGTTCGGATCCTATATAGGGATGGCTGGTGTGCTCACTGGCTGAGCGCAGTGCGGGCAACACCAAGCCAAGGGTTGCGATCACCTTACCGGTCACAAAAAAATAAAAAAAGCTATACCCAACTATATGTTGTCTTCAAGAGATGCAACTCACCTGTAAAGATATACACAGTCTAAAAATGAGAGGATGGAAAATGATATATCATGCAAATGGAAACCAACAATGAACAGGGATAACTATTCCTATATGAGATAAAATAGACTTCAAAGCAAAAACCATAAAAAGAGACAAAGAAGGCCACTATATAATGATAAAAAGATCTATCCAGCAAGAAAACACAGTCATAAGTATGTAGGCACCCAACACCAGAGCACCCAGATATATAAAGCAAACACTATTAGACCTAAAGAAAGAGATAGACCCCAATATGATATCAGTGGGGGATGTGAACATCCCTCTCTACAGATTATCTAGGCAACAAATCAACAGAGAAACATAGGATATAAACTACACTTTATCTTTTTTTAAAATTTTATTTTGTCGATATACAATGTGGTTGATTATTTTGCCCCATTACTGAAACCTCCCTCCCTCCTCCCTCGCCCCCTTCCACCCAACTGTGTCCTTTCTGTTTGCTTGTCATATCAACTTCAAGGAATTGTAGTTGTTATGTCTCCCCCCCCCC
>NW_007727922.1:3293-13334 GCF_000696425.1 Galeopterus variegatus
CTGGATATTAATCCTATGTCAGATGTATATTTTGCAAATATTTTCTCCCACTCTGTTGGTTACACTCTGGTTTCTCTTCAGATCATATAAACTACATTTTAGAAAAATTGAAACTGGCAGATATCTACAGAACATTTCAACAACTACAGAATATACATTATTCTTCTCAACAGAACATGAAACATTCTTCAGGATAGAACATGTTAGGTTACAAATCAAGTTTCAGGAAATTTTTAAAAATTATTATCATTTCAAGCATCTTTTTAGACCACAACGGATTAAAACTGATAATGTACAACAAGCAAAACTCAGAAATTATACAAATGTATGGAAACTAAACAACAGGCTCCTGAATGACTGAAGAGTCCAAGAAGAAAATAAAGAGGAAATCAAAAAAATTCTTGAAACTAATGAAAATGAAGACACATTATACCAAAAAATGTGGAATACAGCAAAAGCAGTAATAAGAAGGAAGTTTATTGCAACATATGCTTATATCAGAAGAATAGAAAAATTTCAAGTAAACAACCTAATGTTACACCTCAGAGGACTAGAAAAAGTAGAACAATCTAATCTTAAAAGTAGTAGATGGAAAGAAATAATTAAGATCAGAGAAGAACTAAATGAAATAGAAACCCCCCAAATAATACAAAAGATCAATGAAACAAAAAGTTGGGTTTTTTAGAAGATAAATAAAATGTACAAACCATTAGCTATGTTAACAAAAAAAGAGAGAAGACTCAAGAAACAAAAATCAGAAATGAAAAAAGAGACATTACAATCAATACCACAGAAATACAAGGAATCAATAGAGGCTACTAGAAACAACTATATACCAACAAATATGAAAACCTGGAGAAAGTGGTTAAATTTCTGAACACATGCAAACTACCAACACTGAACCAAGAAGAAATAGAAAACCTGAACAAACTAATAAGAATCAATGTGATTAAAGCAGTAATCAGCAGTCTCAGAACAAAAAAAAGCCCAGGACTGGATGACTTTACTGAATTCTATCAAACCTTTAAAGAGGAACTAATACCAATTCTCTTCAAACTATTCCAGAAAATTAAAACACAGGCCACTCTCCCAAACTCATTCTATGAGAACAACATCATGCTGTTACCAAAAGCAGCCAAAGATGAACACAGATACAAAAATCCTCAAGAAAATACTAACAATTAGCAATCAGAATACAGCAATACATCAAAAATATTATACATCGTGATTAAGTGGGATTCATCCCAGGCATGCAAAGATGGTTCAAAAAACATATGCAAGTCAACAAATGTGACATTCCACATCAACAAAATCAAGGACAAAAACCATATGATTATCTCAATGAATCCAGAAAAAGCATTCAACAAAATTCAACATCCTTTCATGATAAAGGCTCTCAGCAAATTAGATAAGGAAATTATCTCAACACAATAAAAGCCATATCTGACAAATCAATTGTCAATATCACTCTGAAAGGGGAAAAGCTAAGAGCTTTCCTTTTAAGAATGGAAATAAAATAAGGATGCACACTCTCACCACTCCTATTTAACATAATATTGGGAGTACTAGCCAGAGCAATCAAGCAAGAGAAAGAAAAAAAGACATCCAGATTGGAAAAGATGAAGTCAAACTGTCCCTGTTTGCAGATGACTTGATCCTACATAAATAAAAACTTAAAGACTCTACCAAAAAAGTCTTAGAGCTGATTAACAATTTCAGTAAAGTTGCAGGACACAAAATCAACACCCAAAACTCAGTAGCATTTTTATACTCCAACAGCAAACTAGCAGAAAAAGAATGAAGGAAGTAAGCCCATTTACAATACTCACCAGAAAGTAAAATACCTAGGAGTCAATTTAACCAAGGAGGTGAAAGATCACTTCAATGAGAAGTACAAAACACTACTGAAAAAATTTAAAGAGGACACAAATAGGTGGAAAGACATTCCATGCCCTTGGATTAGAAGAATTAACATTGTGAAAATGCCCATACTACCCAAAGTGACCTACAGACCCAGTGCAACTCCAATCAAAATATCAATAATGTATGTCACAGAAATAGAAAAAAACAATCCCAACATTCATATAGAACAACAAAAGACCATGAATAGCCGAAGCAATCCTGAGCAAAATAAATAAAGCCAAAGGCATAATACTACCTGACTTCAAAATATACTACAAAGCTATAGTAACCCAAATAGCATGGTGCTGACATAAAAACAGACACTTGGACCAATGGAACAGAATAGACAACCTGGAAATCAATTCACATATTTACAGCCAACTGGTCTTTGATAAAGGCAACAAGAACATACATGGGGGAAAGATTGCCTCTTCAATAAACCATGCTTGAAAATTGGACATCCATTTTCAGAAGAATGAACCAAGACCTGTATCTCTTGCTACATACCCAAAATAAACTAAAAATGTATTAAAGACTTATGTATAAGACCCAAACCAATAAAACTTCTAAAACAAAATATAGGAGAAACACTCTAGGAAGTAGGACTAGGCAAAGACTTTATGAATAAGAACCTAAAAGCATAAGCAACAAAAGAAAAAATAAACAAATGAGATTATATAGAACTGAAAAGCTTATACACAGCAAAGGAAACAATTGACAGAGTGGAAAGACAATCTACAGAATGGGAGAAAATATTTGCAAACTACACATCTGAGAAAGAATTAATATCCAGACTATTCAAGGAACTCAAACAACTTCACAGTAAAAAAGACAAATAATCCAGTTTTTAAAAAATGGCAAAGGAGATGAATGGACATTTTTCCAAAGGATAACATACAAATGGCCAACAGGTACATGAAAAATGCTCAACATCAGTAATCATCAGGGAAATGCAAATCAAAATCACAGTTAGATATCATCTCACCCTAGTTATTAAAAAGATTAAGTATTAAAAAGATTAAGAATAACAAATGCTGTCAAGGATGAAGAGAAAGGGGTACCCTTCTACACTGTTGGTGGGACTGTAAATTAGTGCAGCTTTTATGGAGAACAGTATGGAGGTTCCTTAAACAACTACAGACAGAACTGCCTTACAATCCATCAATCCTGCTGTTGGGTGTTTATCAAAGGATTGGAAATCATCACATTGATGGGATACCTGCACTTCCATGTTCATTGCAGCTCTATTTACAATAGCCAAAATATGGAACCAACCTAAATGTCCATCAATGGATGACTGTATAAGGAAAATGTTGTATATATACAGAGTGGAATACTACTTAGACATAAAACGAGAATGAAATTCTGCCATCTGCAGCAACATGGATGAGCTTGGAGAAAATTGTTAGGTGAAATAAGCCAGGCAAAGAAATAGAAATACCACACGTCATTACTCATAACTGGGTGCTAAGAAAGAAGGAAAGCAAGAATGAAAGAAAGAGAAAGAGAGAGAAGGAAAGACCATAATAACACTTTGAACTTTTACAAGGTGAGAACAAATCTATCATTTCTAGAGGTGGGAAAGGGGGGAAAGAGAGGGAGTTTATGGATAAATGGGGAAAGGGGCACAAAGAATGATTATGATTTGTAATAAAATATATGCTAATAATAATGAATTAGTCATCACATATTATCCACAAATAATGATAGTCAACACTGTACCCCCAAAATATGTATAATCAATTATGCTTCAATTTAAAAAATGAAAAAAAGGCTTATATATCTGAACACTACAGATATTTTTGCTCCTTTATTAAGTTACTCTCATATTTTAGACAGATGAAGTGCTCCCAATATTGGCTTGGAGAGATTTAATACGTCACAGATTGAACACATCCCATATGCTAGGTATAGGAAGGTGTGGAAAACACTAAAATGAGTAAGACCTTTACTCAGGTCTCAGGGTCATGGGGGAAAAAGACATGCCAATCTAATATAAAGAGCTGTGGTTAGCACTGTAAGAGAGAGGCCGATAGTGTGGTACAGGCACTCAGGAGTTTATGTTCTGCTTTGGAATATCAATGAAAATGCCATTGACAAAGCAATCTTTGGGCTAGGCTTTGAAGGACGGCAGAATATTTGACAAGTATAGTATGGGGATATGGTGTTGAAGAAAACTACAGCCCAATATCCTTGAAGAACATAGATGCAAAATTCCTCAACAAAATATTACAATCAGAATACAGCAACACATCCAAAAAACTATATATCATGATCAATTGGGATTCATCCCAGAGAAGCAAGAATGGCTTAACATACAAAAATCAATACATGTGATACACCAAATCAACAAAATCAAGGAAAAAATCCATATGATTATCTCAATAGATGCAGAAAAAGCATTCAACAAAATTCAACATCACTTCTCGGCAAATTAGGTAAAGAAGTGAAGTATCTCAACACAATAAAAGCCATATAAGAGAAACCAATTGCCAATATTCTCCTGAATGGGGAAAAGCTGGGAGCTGTTCCTTAAGAACAGGAACAAGACAAGAATGCCCACTCTCACAAATCCTATTTAACATAGTATTGGAAGTACTAGCCAGACCAATTGGGTAAGAGAAAGAAATAAAGGGCATCCAGATTGGAAAAGACGAAGTCAAACTGTTCCTGTTTGCAGGTGACATGATTGTATAAGTAGAAAAACCTAAAGACTCTACCAAAAAACTCTTAGAGATGATTAACAATTTCAGTAAAGTTGCAGAATACAAAATCAACACACAAAATTCAGTAGTGTTTTTATACTCCAATAATGGACTAGCAGAAAAAGAAATCAAGAAAGTAAGCTCATTTACAATAGTTGCAAACAGAAATAAAATACTTAAGAATCAATTTACCAAGGAGGTGAAAGATTTCTACAAAACAATACTGAAAGAAATTAAAAAGGACACAAAAAGGTAGAAAGACATACCATGCTCTTGGATTGGAAGAATAAACATTGTGAAAATGTCTATTCTACCCAAAGCAATGTACTGATCAATGCAATCCCCATCAAAATACCAATGATATTCTTCACAGAAATAGAAAAAGCAACCCTAACATTCATATGGAACAACAGAAGACCCTGGATAATCAAAGAAATCCTGAGCAAAAATTAAGTAAATAAATAAAGCCTGAGGCATAACACTTCTCGACTTCATATTATATTACAAAGCTATTATAACCAAAACAACATGGTACTGCATAAAAACAGACACTCAGATGAAAGGAACAGAATAGAAAATCAGGAAATCAATTCACATACTTACAGCCAACTGATCTTTGACAAACGCAACAAGAACATGCACTGGGGGCCAGCATGTGACCCAGCAGCCCAGCCAAGTGTGCATGGAGCAGGGAGATGTCCAACAGGGGAGGCAGAAGCTCCACAGAGACCACACGCCCTGCGGTGCTGGCCCACGACCCAGCAGGTAGGCCTCACATCCACCACCTGACTCCACCCCTGGCCCAGCCAACTGTGCACAGAGCAGGGAGACGTCCAAAAGGGGAGGTGGAAGCTCTGCAGAAACCACACTCACTGCGGTGCCGGCGCATGACCCAGCAGCCCAGCTGAGTGCATGTGGAGGAGAGAGACATCCAGCAGGGGAGGTGGAAGCTCTGCAGAGACCACACACCCTGCGGTGCTGGTACGCAATGCAGCAGCCTGGCCAAGTGCATGCTGACCAGAGAGGTGGCAGCCCAGAGAGGCCCAAGATCTGAGGCAGCCACACACACAAGGCACTAGTGGCCAACTTAGCAGACACTGAGGGAGCCATAACAAATTGGCATCCCCAGCAAAATCCTAGCCAGACAATTGTGTCAAACTAGTAGACTGTGACACCCCCTGCCACAATGACTAAGCATCAAAGGAAAGATACCAGAAATAAGAAAAATCAAGAAAGCACACCACCAAAGGGTAATAACTCTCAAGCTCTAGATCCTATAGAAGAAGCCCTTGAAATGTCTGACAAGGAATTTCGAGTGATAATTCTAAGGAAACTGAATAAGATACAAGAAAACTCAGCTAGACAACATGATGAAATGAGGAAAAGTATACAAGACCTGAAGGAAATCAATGCCCTGAAAAAGAATGAGCTTGCCAAGCTGAAGAATTCATTCAATGAAATAAAAAACACAACAGACAGTTTAACCAGCAGGCTTGCAGAAGAAGAGAGAACTTCTGACCTTGAAGATGGACTGTTTGAAATTACACAGGCAGACAAAAAAGAAAAGAAAAAAGAATTAAAAGCATTGAAGAAAATCTAAGAGAGATATCAGACAACCTTAAGCGCTCAAATATCCAAGTCATCAGTATTCCAGAAGGGGAGGAAATAGAAGATTGCACTAAAAACATATTCAATAACATAGTGGCAGAAAAGTTCCCAGGTATTGGAAAAGACACAGATCTTCACATTTAGGAAGCTCAGAGATCCCCAAATGTATTCAACTCAAAAAGGTCTTCTCCAAGAAATGTTAGAGTCAAATTGGCAAAGTCAAAGAGAAAGAGAGAATCTCTAAAGCTGCAAGAGAGACGCATCAAATCACCTATAAGGGAGCCCCAATCAGACTAACATCAGACTTTTCATCACAAACCCTAAAAGCCAGAAAGGAATGGGATGATATATTCAAAATACTAAAAGACAGAGATTGCCAGCCAAGAATACTTTACCCCACAAGGCTATCCTTCCGAAATGAAGGGCCAATAGTATATTTCTCAGACAAACAAAAACTGTAGGAGTTCACTACCAGATGACCAGCCTTACAAGAAATTCTCAAAAAAGTACTGGGTTTGGTACCTGAAAAACAACTACCACTGCCATAAAAACCCAAGAAAAATCAAAACCCACTAGTATAATAAAAATGGCACCCATGAAGAGAAAACAAACAAACAAAAGCCTATTTACAACCCAAGGAACAAACAAATACAGAAAACAAACAGTAAATCAGAAAGAAAGGAACAAAAGACACTTAAGACATCCAGACAAAAATCAATAAAATGCTAGGATTAAATCAACACTTTTGAATAACAACTCTTAATGTAAAAGGCTTAAATTCCCCAATCAAAAGTCATAGACTGGCTGAATGGATTAAAAAGGAGGACCCACTATATGCTGCCTTCAAGAGACCCACCTCAGCCATAAAGACTCTCATAGATTAAGAGTGAAAGGATGGAAAAAGATTTGCTTTGCAAACAGAAATGAAAAATGAGCTGGAGTAGCTAGTCTTATATCTGATAAAAAAGACTTTAAACCAAAAGCATAAAAAGAGACAATGTGGACCACTACTTAATGATAAAAGGATTGATCCATCAAGAACACATAACATTCATAAATATATATGCACCCAATGTTGGAGCAGCTAGATTTATAAAACAAACTCTATTAGACCTAAAGAATGAAATAGACACTAATACCTTAATAGCAGGGTCCTTGAACACCCCACTGTCAATTTTGGACAGATCATCTAAGCAAAGGATCAGCAGAGAAACACAAGATCTAAACAAAACACTAGACCAATTGGACTTGGCAGATATCTATAGAACATTCCATCCAACAGCCTCAGAATATTCATTCTTCTCATAAGAATCATTCTTCTCACATGGATAATTCTTCAGGATAGAAAATATGTTAGGTCACAAATCAAGTCTCAAGAAATTCAAAAAAATTAGAATTATCCCCTGTATTTTTTCAGACAACAATGTATTAAAATTAGAAATCAATAACAAACAAAATTCTGGAAACTATACAAACATATGGAAATTAAACAGCATTCTACTTAAGGACATATGGGTCCAAGAGGAAATCAAAAAGTGTATTGATACTAATGAAAACTGTGATACATCATACCAAAACTTGTGAGATACTGCAAAAGCAGTAATAAGGGGGAAATATATCACATTAAATGCTTACTTCAGAAGAATGGTAAGATGACAAGTGAACAACCTAACACTTCACCTTAAATAACTAGAAAAACAAGAACAATCCAAACCCAAAGTTATCACATGGAAAGAAATCTTTAAGATCTGAGCAGAACTTAATGAAATTGAAACCCAAAAAAATGATACAAAAGATCAATAAATGAAAAATTTGTTTTTTTGAAAAGATAAATAAAATTGAGAAACCATTAGCATGGCTAACTAAAAGAAGAGAGATGATCCAAATAACAACAATTAGAATTGAAAAAGGTGATATTACAACTGATAAATCTGAAATACAAGGAATTATCTGAGACTACTATAAACAACTATATGCCAACAAATTTGAAAATCTGGGGGAAATGGATAATTTCTGGATGCACACAAGCTACCAAAATTGAGCCAAGAAGATGTAGAAAATCTGAACAGACCAATAACAATAAAGGAGATTGAAGCTGTTATCAGAAGGCTCCCAACAAAGAAAAGCCCAGGACCAGATGGACTCAGAGCAGAATTTTACCAAACATTCAATGAGGAACTGACACCAATTCTTTGCAAACTATTCCAAAATATTGAAACAGAGGCAAATTTCCCAAACTCATTTTATGAAGCAAATATCACTCTGATAGTAAAACCAGATAAAGGCATAACTAAAAAAGAAAACTACAGGCTGATAATCTTGATGAATAGAGATGCAAAAATCCTCAATGAAATAGTAGCTAATAGAATACAGCAATACATACGTAAAATTATGCACCACGAACAAGTGGGATTCATCCCAGGGATGCAAGGTTGGTTCAAAATATGCAAATCAATAAATGTGATGCACCATATTAATAAAATCAAACACAAGGACCATATGATCATCTCTATAGATGCTGAAAAAGCATTTGTAAAATTCAACATTCATTCATGACAAAGACCCTGTATAAGGTAGGTATAAATGGAAAGTATCTCAACATCATTAAAGCCATATACAATAAACCCACTGCCAATATCATCCTAAATGAGGAAAAGCTGAAAGCTTTTCCTTTAAGAACAGGAACTAGACAAGGATGCACACTTTCACCACTCCTATTCAACATAGTGTTGGAAGTACTAGCCAGAGCAATCAGTGAAGAGAAGGAAATAAAGGGCATCCAGATTGAAAAAGATGAAGTCAAACTGTCCTTGTTTGCAGATGACGTGATCCTATATATCGAAAAGTCTAAAGCCTCTACAAAAAATCTCTGGGAGTTGATAAATTATTTCAGCAAAGTAGCAGGATATAAAATCAACACACAAAATCAGTAGCATTTCTGTTCTCCAAAGTGAACCTTCACATGCAGAAAGAGAAATCAAGAAAGCCTGCCCACTTACAATAGCCACCAAAAAAATAAAATACTTAGGAATTGAATTAACCAAGGATGTGAAAAATCTCTATAATGAGAACTACAAACCACTGCTGAGAGAAATTAAAGAGCACACAAGAAGATGGAAAGATATCCGATGCTCTTGGATTGGAAGAATCAACATTGTGAAAGTGTCCATTCTACTCAAGGTGATATACAAATTCAATGCAATCCCTATCAAAATTCCAATGACATTTTTCTCAGAAATGGTAAAAACTATCCTGACATTTATATGGAATTATAAAAGACCACACATAGCCAAAGAAATGCTGAGCAAAAAATTCAATAAATTTGGAGGCATAGCACTACATGATTTAAGCTATACTACAAAGCTATAATAACCAAAACAGCATGGTACTGGCATAAGAACAGACACACTGATCAATGGAATAGAATAGAGAATCCAGAAACCAACCCAGACACCTACAGCCATCTGATCTTTGACAAAGTCACCAAGCCTATAAACTGGGGAAGAAACTGCCTCTTCAGCAAATGGTGCTGGGATAACTGGATGTCCATATGCAGGAGAATGAAACTAGACCCATACCTCTCACCATATACTAAAATCAACTAAAAATGGATTAAAGAATTAAATATACACCCTGAAACAACAAAACTTCTTAAAGAAAACAAAGGAGAAACACTTCAGGAAGTAGGATTGGACACAGACTTCATGAATACAACCCCAAAAGCATGGGCAACCAAAGGAAAAATAAACAAATGGGATTATATCAAACTAAAAAGCTTCTGCACTGCAAAAGAAACATTTAAAAGAGTTAAAAGGCAACCAGCAGA
>NW_007727922.1:13357-13994 GCF_000696425.1 Galeopterus variegatus
AAGAAAACCAACAGAGTGGGAGAAAATATTTGCTAAATATACATCTGACAAAGGATTAATATCCAGAACATAGAAGGAATTGAAACAACTTTACAACAAAAAACAAGCAACCCAATTAAAAAATGGGCAAAAGAGCTAAGTAGGCATTTCTCAAAGGAAGATATACGAATGGCCAAGAGACATATGAAAAAATGCTCAACATCACTCAGCATTTGGGAAATGCAAATCAAAACTACACTGAGATACCACTTCACCCCAGTTAGGATGGCTAATATCCAAAAGACTGTGAATGATAAACACTGGTAAGGTAGCGGAGAAAAAGGAACTCTCATACATTGTTGGTGGGAGTGCAAAATGGTACAGCCTCTATGGAAGATGGTATGGAGGTTCCTCAAACAATTGCAGATAGATCTACCATGTGGTAGATCTACCACATTTTCCGTATCCACTCATCTGATGATGGACATTTGGGCTGATTCCAACTCTTAGCTATGGTAAAGTGTGCTGCAATGAACATTGGGGAACAGGTATACCTTCGACTTGATGATTTCCATTCCTCTGGGTATATTCCCAGCAGTGGGATAGCTGGGTCACATGGTAGATCTATCTGCAATTGTTTGAGGAACCTCCATACCAT
>NW_007727922.1:14108-15718 GCF_000696425.1 Galeopterus variegatus
ATGGTATGGAGGTTCCTCAAACAATTGCAGATAGATCTACCATGTGACCCAGCTATCCCACTGCTGGGAATATACCCAGAGGAATGGAAATCATCAAGTCGAAGGTATACCTGTTCCCCAATGTTCATTGCAGCACACTTTACCATAGCTAAGAGTTGGAATCAGCCCAAATGTCCATCATCAGATGAGTGGATACAGAAAATGTGGTATATCTAGACATTGGAATAGTATTCTGCTATAAAAAAGAATGAAATATTGCCATTCGCAATGACATGCATGGACCTAGAGAGAATTATATTAAGTGAAATGAATCAGGCATAGAAAGAGAAATATCACATGTTCCCACTTATTTGTGGGAGCTAAAAAGAAATGAATAAATCCAGAAAAAAATGGGGTGGGGCGGATAGAAGACATAACAATTACTATTCCTTGAAGTTGATAAGACAAGAAAACAGAAAGGACATTGTTGGGAGGGAGCAGGGAGAGGAATGAGGGAGGGAGGCTTTGGTAATTGGCCACAATAATCCACCACATTGTATATTGACAAGATAAAAAAATAAAGAAAGAAAGAACAAGCCCAGGGGAAAAGACTGCCTCTCCGATACATGGTTCTGGGAAAACAGGAGATCCATATGCAGAAGAGGAAAATTATACTAGTACCTCTCACCATATACCAAAATCAATTCAAAGTAGATTAAAGACTTAAATAGAAGACCTGAAGCCATAAAATTACTAAAAGAAAATATAGGGGAAACATTCCAGGAAGTAGGTCTGGGCAAAGAGACTTAAAGCAGAGGCAGTAAAATAAATAAATAAATAAATGGGATTATATCAAACTAAAAAGCTTCTACGTAGGAAAGGAAACAATCAACAGAGTGGAAAGACAACCTACAGAATGGGAGAAAATATTTGCAATATATACATCCAACAAGGGATTAATATCCAGAATATATAAGGAACTCAAAAAACTACATAGTACAAAAACAAATAATCCAATTAAAAAATGGATAAAGGAGATGAATAGACACTTTTCAAAGGAAGACATATGAGTGTCCAACAGGTACATGAAGAAATGCTCAACAGCACTAATCATTAGTGAAATGCAAATCAAAACCGTGTTGAGGTATCATCTCACCCCAATTAGACTATTATCAAAATGTCAGAGATTAACAAATGCTGGTGAGGATGTAGAGAAAGGGGAATCTTCCTACACTTTTGATAGGACTTTAAATTAGTGTAGCCATTATGGAAAACAGTATAGTTTCCTCTGATAGCTACAGATAGAACTGCCATATGATCCAGCAATCTCACTGCTGGATATATACCCAAAGGAATGGAAATCATCATGTTGAGGGGATACCTACACTCCCATGTTTATTGCAGCTCTGTTTATAGTAGCCAAGAGTTGAAACCAACCTAAATGTCCATCGACAGATGTCTGGATAAGGAAAATATACTCATTGGAATACTACTTGGACATAAAAATTAATGAATTTCCTCCATTTGCAGCAACATGGATGAGTCTGGAGAATATTATGTTAAGTGAAATAGGCCAGACAGAGAAAGAGAAATACCGTATATTCTCACTCATAACTGGGAGGGAGGGAGGG
>NW_007727922.1:15728-92229 GCF_000696425.1 Galeopterus variegatus
TATGGCAACCTGATTATGAGAAGGTAGCAGCTATTTTAGTTTTTCACTCACATGTTGTTCTTGGTCTTCCTTTATATTAAGAATTGCTTTCCTACTTGACTTTTCTTATTAATCATCACATTTATGCAACCATATTACTTCAGCTATGTGTTTTCTTCTTTTCTCCCAACACTTGATTTAAAGCTAGGTTGGCAAGGCAAATATAATACAAAGCATGATAAAATGCAAATAGTTCTAAATTATTTACTTTACAAACTACAGTTTCATAGAAATTTATCTCTTTATTTGGTTATATATTTCTTATTCCAGTGCTTGTTAAATATTCAGTGTTTTAAGCACAAGTGCTGAAGGAGAAATACCGCATGTTCTCACTCATAACTGGGAGGGAGGGAGGGAGGGAGGGAGGGAAGGAAGGAAGGAAGGAAGGAAGGAAGGAAGGAAGGAAGGAAGGAAGGAAGGAAAAAGAGAGAGAGAGAGAGAAAGAAAGAAACCACAATAATACTTTGAACCTTCAAAAGGAGAGAACAACCTTAAGGATACTAGAGGTGGGGGAAGGGAGAGAGTGGGGTTGGGGAGTGATTGGTCAGGTAAGGGGCATAAAGAATAATTACGATTTGTAATATGAATATGCTAATAAAAACATTTTTTTTAAAAAAAGCATAGTATGAATAGACCTTGGAGAAGCAAAGAAAGTTCAAAGACCACCCTCACCCTATGCCCCAACACAGAATATTTGTTCATTTTATTTGGCCATGTTATTGGGCTATAATTTGAGTGTTATAATTTTTTATTGCTCATGAAACTGTATACTCATCCCCACCAAACACTCAATATGGAAGGTATGTTAGAGACCTTCCCAACTACCTCATTTTGGGGGAAATAAGGAGGCTCTTCTAAGGCCTCATACAGTTAATGGCAGCAGTAGGACTAGGATCCAGAGCTCCTGTCTCCTAAATTACTGCTTTATCTACTCTAACATTGTGAAACATTTAAATAAGCACTGTAATGTCAGCCAGATGCATTACAATGCAGTTACAGGAATCTTCATTCTGGCTTCTCCAAATTCCTATTATCCTGAGAATTTAGTCATGCTGCAATACTACTCTCCTTTCTCTATACCACTCCTATCCTTATTGTAAAGTTTTACATTGAAGATGGGCAGAGAGGCACAGTTTCAAGGTACTCTGTGACAGCCAGCAAGTAACCAGCTGTTAGCTAATTTTGATCAGGCTGAAGTTCTTTTCTCACCTAAGCCCACTCATGTGTTCATTTCTTCTGGCTGTAATTAGCTGATGAGTCATTCTTTAGTCTGAAACAAAACAATCAACAGAAAAGCCAAATTATCCTGTCATTTGTATCTCTTCAGGTAAAGTCTTCATAAGCATCCTACACACCTCTCCTTCAGAATCACGTGCTTTCCTTTTTGAAGAGATGACTTATGAATTCTAAAAATGCATTTGCTCAAATAATAAGGTCCCTGGAAGGCATGAAGCCAGGCCAGGGCACCAGTGAGGGATAGTGAGGGAGTTAGGTCAGAGGCTGGGAATGCATATAGTCCTTACCCACCCAACTGACTGTGGCCACTCTGAAGGCCTATTTCTTACAATTTGCTCCTTGCTGTAAAAACCTCCCTATTATCTTCAATATATCTCTCCTCTGCATGGACATAGGCAAGATTTATGCACGTAGCATAAACAACTGTGAGGGGGGAGGCAGTGGGAACTTAGACATCTTCTCACTTTACTGCTCACTAGGTTGGCAGGGTCAAAGGGAGGCCTAGAGACCTCTTTGGAATTCTAAGCAGTTTGCTGGTATATCTTAAGATTCAGATTGCAGTAGAAATAGCCCCTGTCATTCCCAAAGCCAAGGTTAAATCCATTTAAATTTGAACCTAATAACCAGGTTGGCCGTGAATAACAATGAGATGATGAGGATGGAAGGACAAAGAGACGATGAGGATGGAAGCCACTTTATAGCTTCTCAGCGAAAGAAACACTGAGACTTTCATTGTTAATGGATAATTAAAAGTGGAAGAAAGTGGCTAGGTCTGTAACTCTCCCATTTAGGAGCAGCTGTTATAATCAGGATCACAGCCAGAGCATCAGGAAGTCCTGACTTCTAGTCTGATACGCATGTATCCCCCAAATTAGTGTTTCCAAGTAGATATAGCAAAGGAGGTCAAGATTATAGTTGTTTGTTACCTTTCTTATTTTTGGCATGTCGTCTCTAAGTTTTCTGTGCCCCCTACTTCAGTTATTCCCCAATTTTCTCTTCTTACTACTGCTGACTGCTCTTCCTCTGCCACCATCAAAATTTGCCTGTCCTCTGTCCCATTTCCTCAGGACTCTGATCAAGGAAGAACTAACTGAGATAGTTGAAACTGATAATCGTGAAATATGTTCCCCCTCTGAGATATCATTTATATTCTAACAGGACATTTAATCCTTTATCGAAGGGAGTGACAAGCGAGGGAAGGAAAGGCACTTTGGTGACGGGATGACTATTATTGCTCTTCACATCAACTTGTGGAGCCAGCCATCTACTTCACCCTATGGGTAAGGCTGGCCCGCTGTAGTACAAAGCTGCCTGGATAGTGCTAACAGCACATACTGCATCGAGCTTCCCATTCTATACTCTGTGGATATAGCCATAATGAATTGATAATGCAGAGTACAATCAAGCTATGTTTTTAATACATGGTAGATCCACTGAAAAAAAAGAGTTACTAATTTGAGTCTTTCTAGAATTATCCTCATCCTCCCCATACATTTCCCCTAGGACTGCTAAAATAGCCTCTAATACAGCATTCATTATCTATCTTGCTCAGACCCACCCCACTCTGCATGCTGCTAATTAGCTGCTTTCATGAATGGACACCAGCCGAGAATTACATAATGAGAACAACCACGAGGTATGCAACTTTTAATCTTTATCTCACGTAGCTGCTTTGTAGATAGTTCTAGCCATTCTGAGCCAGAGAACATCTTCATAATTCAGATGTTCTCATAAGAATAGGATTTTATTCTTTATATCTTGGCCACAAAACAAGCCTTTGGCATGGCAAATCAAAAATTTGAAGTCACTTCAAACAAACTAAACAGCAGCATAGTTAATAAGTTATTCACCTCTTTCTACTATTCTTGTAATAGGTTCAAAGTCACAGAGTTGGGCTTCTCAGCCCTGGGGAGGCAAATTATCTTCAGGGACAGCAAGACATTCTCTAATAGGAAATTACCTTTAATTCTTAACTGAAGGAAATAAATATAACCCAGACAAGCATTTTTAGAAAGCAGGTTGGGTCATGAATATAGTAAAATCCAACAGATGACAAGGTTGTCCTGACTTTCCCCCAAATCATAAATAAATGCAGGGGCCCGCCCGTGGCTCACTTGGGAGAGTGTGGTGCTGATAACACCAAGTCAAGGGTTAAGATCCCCTTACCAGTCATCTTTAAAAGAAAGAAAGAAAGAAAGAAAGAAATGCAGGAGTGTATATGTGAAGTGCATATGTGGTAAGAAAGCTGAGGACAGAGTACTCCCAAGTCTCTCAAAACACCAGGCTCAGGCAGAAGCTGGACTAAAAATATGTCTTACACAGTCTCTGACAGTCAGATCCCCAGGCAGAGCCCTTTTTCCAGTAGGGAGTTCCAAAGGCAGACAAGCTATTTTGGCTCAAGGCATAGCAGAACATTTTCGGGACCTGAGTGGCAGGTATACATTTTGTATGGCAGCATGATAAGAAATGCCCACCAAGTACCTGTGTGTGTTAAGGGAAGGCCAAAGAACAAGAGGTGGTTGATTCACCCATAGGGAGACAACAGTTGACTGACAGCCCAAAGGTTTCCATTCTGACATTTTGCTCAAGGGTCTGGATTTAAATTAGCTGTTACAAAAAGAAGGGAGAAGCATCTCACAGTGGTGCAGTAAAGAAAAGTCATATGTTAATGTTTTAAACATACTCATGAAAAAAGGTGAAAAGTTCACTTGCAAAGCAGTATAGGGTATTAGGAAAAGGTGCTGGTGTAGGTGAAAGACTATTTGAGCCTCAGTACTAGCCTCTGCTGTTGGTTAGCTATGTGTTCTTAGGCAATTTTCTTTCTCTTTTTGGGCTTCAGTTTCCCCAGTTTTAAAATAATTTGTTTGCTCTGTTAGTATTTTTCAGACCACAAAAAAGGTGGGCTGCAAATATGGAGTTTCCTAATTTTTATCTCACCAATAAAAATACTTTAAAAACTAGCCTACTATTTACTATTGCTATCATGTATTAACTGGGGACAAAATGGTATTTACCTTATAGAGATTTTGTGAGTTTATTAGTCCATTTTGTGTTGCTATAACAGAAATACCTGAGACTGGGTAATTTATAAGGAAAAGAGGTTTATTTGGCTTAAGATTCTGGGACAGCTACATCTGGCACGGGCCTCAGGCTGCTTGTATTCATGGCAGAAAGTGGCAGGCAGCCAGCGGGTACAAGCATATCACATGGGAAGGGAAGTAAGAGAGAGGAGGAGAGAGAGAGAGAGAAGAGAGAGAGAAAGAGAGAGAGAGAAAGAGAGAGAGAGAGAGAGAGAGAGGAGGTGCCAGGGTCCTATAACCAACCAGCTCTTGCAGGAACTAACAGAGCGAGAACTCACTCATTAGTCTCCCCTCCCCCAGGGAGAGCATTAATCCATTCATGAGGGATCCGCCCCCATGACTCAATCAGTTTCCAACACTGCCACATTGGGGATAAAAATTCCACATGAGTTTTGGAGGGGACAACACATCCAAACTCCATCATTCCACCCCTGGCCCCTCAAAACTCATGTCACTCTCACATACAAAATACAATTATTCCATCCCAACAGTCCCAAATGTCTTAGTTTTTTCCAGCACCAACTTAAAAGTCCAAAGTCCAAGCAAAGTCTCATCTGAGACCAAAAGCTAAAGTCCTTCCAGCTGTGAACCTCTAAAAGTCAAAACCAAATTTATCTACTGCCAAGATACAATGGTGGAACAGACATTGGGTACACATTCCCATTCCCAAAGGGAGGAATAGACCAGAAAAAAGGAGAAACAGGCCCCAAACAAGTCCAAAACCCAATAGGGCAGACATTATGTCTTAAAGCTCCAAAATAATCTTCTTTGACTCTAAGTTCTGCTTCCTGGGCATAATTGGCCATCTGGGCCCCCAAAGCATGGGGCAGCCCAACCTCCACAGCTCCTCCAAGCACAGCGCAGTGGGCCACGCTGGTGCCTGCAGCTTTTCCAGGCCTGTGTTGCATGTTACCAGTAGCCCTACAGTTCTGGTGTCCTGTGGAAGCTCCATTGCCTTGGTTCTACTAGACATTTCCCTCATGGGGGCTCTCTGTGGGGGCTCTGACCTCACTTTCCTGATGGGCATTGCTCTAGTAGATGGTCTCTTTAATGACTCTGCCCCTGCATCAGGTCTCTGCCTGAGCTTCCCGGCTTTTCCATACATCCTCTGGAATCTGGGTGGAGGCTACCATGCCTCCACTGCTCTCAAGTCCTGCCGGCCTGCAGACTTAACACAACCTGGACACCACCGGGGTTTCAGACTTCTACTCTCCAGAGCTGTTGCACGAACCAGACTTGGGGTTGCTCCAGCCAGAGCACCTAAGATACAGGGAGCAGGTTCCTGGGGGCAACTGTGCCCCAGGTCTGTCCTCTGGGAGAACTCAGTCCTTCTAGGCCTCAGGGTCTGTGATGGGTGGGGCACCCTTCCAGACTTCTCAAATGCCTTTAGGGCTTTATGCCATGCCTTTGCCACCATAACTCAGCATAGGCTGTTATAAGCAGCCATGCAGCTTCCTTAATGCTTTGCTGCTTAGAAATTTCTTCCACCAAATACTCCAGTTCACAATTTCTAAGTTCCAACTTCCACAAAGTCCTAGGGTGTGGACACAATGCAGCCAAGTTCCTTTCCAGTTCACATCAAAGGTGCTCTTGCCTGAATTTCTGAAAACTCCTTCTTATTTCTATTTGAGACCTCCTTAGAATTGTCTTTACAGTCCATATGTCTATGAGCATTCTGGTCACCACCATTTAACCAATCTCTAAAATCTTCCAAACTTTCCCTCATCTTTTTGTACTCTCTAAGTCCTCCAAATTCCTCCAACCTTTGCCTATCACTCAGTTCCAAAGCTGCATTCACATTTTCAGGTATCTGTAGATCAACACCCAACATCCAAACTCCATCAATGAGGATTAAATGAGTTAATATATGTAAAGTGTTTAGAACAGTACCTGGCACATAGTAAATATTTCATTTATATTATTGCTATTATTATCGTTAGTTAGTTTATTACATAAAGTATATTTTAACAAAAAATTAAGAATATAATTATAGGAAAATTAGTTCTTAAAATTAATTAAATTCAGTTTTACGAACAGTTCAATTTGTCTTTATATTTATTGTGGAAAACTCTTATAGACCAGGGCAAGTCTAGCAGTTGGTAATCACTGGACTGGGTGATCTTAAAAAGTCACTTCCAACAGTAATATTCTATTCAGAGAGGGTATTTAACACTTTAAAAATAACTAATTGATAACACATTGAACTTTCATAACATTTACCAGTACTAAGTCAAGTGAATTATGGAAAAATTGAGAAATTTACAAACCAATTTTTGGTGCTTCCTTACTAACTGTAGCAGATCCCCTTTCTTTTTGCCCACTACAACTTATTCTGCCATGCATTCCCACAAATTCCTCTTAAAGCTCTAGCATTGCCATTCAGACAAGGATGTTGACCAGCTAATTGCACTGAAGCTCCTCAGAAATACAGTTCTTTGGGCAGAGTTGGAGATGGAGGGTAATCTGTTAAAGGCTCAACTCACAAAGTTAGCCAGACCAGATGGACATTTGTCTAAGCATCATCTCATTGCTGCAAGTGAAGCAGGTAGCTAAGGGTGAGCAAAAAATGTCCTCTGAAATTTAATATAGTCATGTGCCATATACTGATGTTTCAGTCAATGATGGACCACATATATGATGGTGGTCTCATAAGATTATAATACTATATTTGCACTGTACCTTTCTATGCTTAGATACACAAATACTAACCATTGTGTTGCAATTGCCTACAGCATTCAGTAAAGTAACATGATGTACAGCTTTGTAGCCCAGGAGCAATAAGCTATACCATATAGCCTAGGTGTGTAGGAGGCTATACCATCTAGGTTTGTGTAAGTGCACTCTGTGATGTATGTATAATGATGACATTGCCTAATGACACATTTCTCAGAATGTATCTCCATCATTAAGTGAAGCATGACTATTACAATAAAGGTGCACTTCCTTTCCTGATTCCTATAGTATCTTATTGTACAAAATATTGTCCATAGAAAGTTCATATTAACAGTCCAGTCTTGCCTTTCACTTCTTCCTCACATGAAGCTTCCATTTAGCCGTAATTGATTCCTTAACATTCCTCATGTTTTCATTCTTTGCTCGAGCCATTCCTTGTCTTTGGAAAGTGCCACTTCCCATTACTTTCCATCTCTGTCAATTAGAATTCTATTAATCTTTCAAAATCTGTCTTAATCACTATCTTTTCCATGAAGCTTTTCTTAATTCTTTGGAGTCTACATGACACTTTTCCAGATTATTTTTCTCACTCTGCTTAGTATTATGATTGTTGGTCTCTTCACCTTTATCCCCCTACCAAATCAAAAGTACCCTGAAGACAGGTACTGTGTCCTATTTATGAATTTATTTCCCATAGCATCAGATTGCACTGTATACAGAGAAGATGCTTTATGAATTGCTTGTTGAGTTGAATTCAAGACAAAGGTAGATCAGTTGTGGCAAATTTATATCTTATTAAATTTAACCCAGTTTGGGATCAAAGACTTACTGGAACCACAAAAGAAATAAAAGTTTAATATAAATCAGTGTACTCTCCAAAGGCTTAGGTTGCTCCATATCATATGTAATGGAGAAAGACATGCTTGAATGCTCTTACCAAGATAGCCTGTCTGGCATGTTAACTAACTCAAGTTTCTTAACATGCTCCTGGAAAGAAGTTATGCCACAGCTTTGGGCCAAGCCTATTTGTCATCGTAACTAGCAAAGTTCTAACATTTGCTTAATAAGATATAATACTGACTTCCTCAAGTATTATGCTGGTTGAATAGGCTGAGCAGGTTACTGAGAATGCAAGTCCTTGAGAGGAATCCTCTCATTTCTGATAATCCTATTAGAGTAGGCAGTGCTTGGCAAGGTTTTCTACATCATGACACATATAAGAAATACTCTGTACAGCATACTGGAGTAAAGAAATGAGGTTGCAAGTGGTCAGAGGTAACTCTGGCTCAGGGTATCCAGTTACCCCAGGCCATGTCTGACCTGCTCAAGGGCTGAGAAGAAGGCAATAGCTCAATACACCTGAAACCTATTCTCAGTTACTACATTGGTTGGGAATTTCTGCCATACGTCATAGAATGATGGCATGGTGGCAGCAACCAGCTTGAATTTGATAAACTTAGTAGTGTACTTGTTAGAGATGCTGGCTGTGTAAGATGGTGTATATTGAAGGTGGGAGGCAGAAGGGCAGCTTGGAATAGGATCTGGCATTATATAGAATTTTCAGTGAGTTCCTGAATTCCAAGAAGTTATATGAACTTAATTGCTACCTCTCTCAAATTCATATAGGGTTAAAGAGCAGTAAAATGTATTGATGAGACTCACACTTCCTGTCCAGGCCACTGAAAACTTTTCAGGTAGATAGTAAAATTAGTAGTGAAATAAACAAGGGAGGAAAGCCGGTGGAGATACAAGAGGTGAGGAAGGAAGCAAACTGAGCCCCGGAGTAATCAGGAGTGAGCAAGCTGTAGGCAGTGAAAATCCAAATGAAGTTCTATAGTTTAACACGATAATACTAACTTTATAAGCCATACCATCATCACGAGAGGACAGAATAAAAATGGAGCACAAATTTCTCTTCACGAAAAGAATAGTCAGCAATAAGAAAGCTAGGGCTATGATGGGTGAATGTGTTTTCCATCATTTTTTGGCAGTAGATTATTAGAAGTCTAGGCATGAGGAGTTGCCTCTGTTTGGACCCTCTCTGAACCTTTCCACCCCACCCACGCTTCAACCTTATTTCCAAAGAAAATACAATTTTCTAAGTTGTTCTCAGAAAGTCAGACCAACTTTGCACTAAATGTCAGGCTGAAAGCCATACTGGAAATGTGCCTGACCTTTTCACACCTAGCTCAAGTGCAAGTAGAAATTTTATACAGGCATGAAATGTAAGCCCAGAGAGGATCTTAGTATGACCCTTTGAATGTTTATGAGCTCTCTGGAAGCAACGTGAATGCATATGTATTGCTGTGCTGCCCCCTTGCAGTGAATGCAGAGAAGAAAACTGATTAAGACAATAGGTGTGTCATCTCAATCCTTGAGATGAATGGCATGTAAGACTTCAGGCTTGAAAAGATAGAACAGTGATCAGTCACTTCACTGTCATGTTGCCAGCCTTTTTAAAGGTTGCAGGTACATGGGGCTATCCAATTGGCTGCTTTGTCTGAGCTGATAGATCAATTGAGTCATACAGCCAATAAGTTTGACAGATTCTTTTCATCTCACTGACAGAAGTGATTGGCTGTTTTGGTATCAAATAGACTCAGCCTCAATATCTTCAAGGAATCTTTCTAGTGGGTACTTTGTAGAAAAAAAATCTTTCATTACCAGCAGAGAAAGAAATATTTTTTAGAGGATCGATGGTTGCTGTTTATGTCAGGGGATTAGGAACTTCAGATTTTATTCCAAGCAGAGCTCTCCATTTTTAACATGACCTAGGATGATTACTATAACCTCCAGGTGGTCTTATTTTCTGCATTTACAAAATATGAAATCATATCATCACCTTAATATGATATCAAATTGTATTCTACTGTTGTATTTTCCCATTTCTACTATGTATTCATGTTAGTGCAAGCACCAAATCTTCAATGTGGTATTTTTCAAGTCAGCCATAGTCCCCTGAGATCATACTACTAAAGCCACTGGTGGTTAGTATAAAAGGGATTCTATGATAGTTCACACAAACAAGCTGAGAGCTAGTGTATCCATGGGTTCAATCTCCTGACTCAGATATGTACATATTGTTTTCTTATATTTTTTATAAAGATGCAAAGTAGAATCATTAATAATTTCCTATTGCCTAAAAACTGGAAAAAGAGAATATTGAAATAGTAAGGTCTAGTTCTCTGAAGAACTAGAAGGCAATATTATTTCTCACTGCTTAAAATGTCAAATCCTCCTCTCACCTTTCAGTGTATGTATCTGTAAAATGAGGAAAATAACATGTATAACACTATTTTATCTTACCAACTATGTACACCATTTATCTATTATTAAGTACTATAGAAATCTTTTAAAATAATATTCCAGTCAATACTACCTAAAGCGATCAACAGATTCAAGGCAATCCCTATCAAAATCCCAATGAATTTTTTTGCAGAATTAGAAAAAAAAATTCTAAAATTCATATGGAATCTCAAGGAACCCTAAATTGCCAAATTGATCTTGGAAAAAAAAAAAGTTAGAGGCTTCACACTTCCTGATTTCAAAATATATTACAAAGCTACAGTAACCAAAACAATGTGGTACTGGAATAAACACAGACACAAGGACCAATGGAACAGAATAGAGAGCCCAGAAATAAACCCTTCCATATATCTATCAGTTCTTTGACAAGTGTACCAAGATTACACAATGGGGAAAGGACAAACAATCTCTTCAACAAAGAGACTGCTGGGAAAACTGGATATACACATGATCAGAATGAAGTTGAACCCTTATCCTGCACTATAGTATATACAAAAATTAACTCAATGGATTAAAGACCTAAACATAAGACCACAAACTATAAAACTGTTAGAAGAATACATAGAAGGAAAACTTCATGACATTAGATTTGGTAATGATTTCTTGGATATGACACCAAAAGCACAAGCAACAAAAGCAAAAAATAGACAATTGAGACTACATCAAACTTAAAAGTTTCTGCACATCAAAAGAAACAATCTACAGAGTGAAAAGGCAATCTTTGGAATAAGAGAAAATAATTGTAAATCATATATTTGATAAGGGGTTAATATCCAGAATACATAAAGAACTCCTACAACAAAAAACAAACAATCTGATTTAAAAATGGACAACGGACCTGAATAGACATTTCTCCAAAAAAGATATACAAATGTTGGACAAGCATATGAAAAGATGCTCAACAAATGCAAATAAAAATCACAATGAGATATCACCTCACACCCATTAAAATATCCAGTATCAAAATATCAAAATGATAATTGTTGGCAAGGATGCACTTGTTTCCTGCTGGTGAAAATGTAAAATGGTGTAGAAACTATGGAGATCTGAATGGAGGTTCCTCAAAAAAGCTAAAAATATAACTACCATATGATCCAGCAATTCCACTTCTGGGTACCCATCCAAAAGAATTGAAAGCAGGTTCTCAGAGAGGTATTTGCGCACCCATGCTTATTACAGCATTATTCATAACACCCAAGAGATGGAAGCAGCCCAAGTGCCCACTGCTGATAAAGAAAATGTGGTATACACATACAATGGAATATTACTCAGCCTTAACAAAAAGGAAATCCTGTTACATGGTAGTATATGGATTACCTTTGAAAAAATAATGCTGAATGAAGAAAGCCAGGCAAAAAAGAACAAATGCTGTATAATTCCATGTACATGAGATATCTCTAGCAGTCAAAATCATGGAAACAGAAAGAATTGTGGTTGCCAGGAGCTGAGGGGAAGAGGAATTGTTGTCTGATAGGTATAGTTTTTGTTTTGCAATATGAAAAAGTTCTAGGGATTTGTTACACCACAATGTGAATATAATTAACTATAATAAACTGTACAATTAAAAATGGTAAGAGGGTAAATTTTATATTATGAAGTGTTTACCACAATTTTAAAAATATGCCAGAAATAATGACCAGTTTATTTAAAAATATATTTTATCAATGATTAAACGAGAAGTCATTTACATAACATGTCATGCTATATGCTCCCAAATTCATTTTAATTAAGTACTTTAAAGGTTCACATCTTTGAATACATTTCTAAGATATTGTATTTCAATAGGTTAGAAAACAATATTGTATTTCTTTAAAATATGACTTAATTGTGACATTTGGCTTTATCACATGATCTGTGTAAAACTATTCTATTTTTGTAGTTTAAACTATTGCAGTCTAAGAAGGAAGTGTAACTCACTCAAAATTTTTCATCTTGTATTCTCACATTTATGGTTATTCAGTCTCAGTCTAAATGTTATTATATTGGCCTCCTGTTTCTTTGGACACAGGAGTTTTATCTTATTCAGGAGATTTTTAGGAGTCTCAGAGGCTCCGTGTCACAACAACTCAACCCCCAGCTCCCTCCACCTTTTTCTTTAAGGTTATAGGATACAAAAGGTTATATTACAAGCCTAGGTTGCTATTCATGTATACCCTCTCAGCTCCTGGTATATAATACAACCACATAGGGGACAATACCCTTGTTAAGCAAAGGTAATCCTTATCTGGAAATGAGGTGTCACTTACTATAAAGCATTGGGACTGTACAGTCAAATGAGTGGTGTTCCCTTCAAAGTAATAACTTTGGGAAGCTACACATTTTATTCTAATGATGTCACCTTTGCTCTAAACAACGTAAAAGCTTCTCTTTTCGAACCGCTAGCACAGCCAGTTGATGAGCCACATGAGAAAATCAGTCCCACTGCTTTATAGTCACACCTTGTATAATGTGCAAGAAAAAAATGGCAGGGATATTTCTCTGAGTGGGAACTCATTTGAGATCAACTTCACACTGCCATTACAATTGAGGGAAAATTCAGACCTAATTTAAATGCCCAACTACTTCCTCAAACTTTATCTGATTCTCCTCAGTCAGGGGGAAACCCTCCTCCCTCTGAACTACCAGAATGCCACATTGATACCATTCTTAGGGCACTGACGTCTTATTGTTTTGGGTTATAGTTCATTCTATACTTATCCCCTTTTTATCATCAGCTCATTAGAAACATGTCTTACTTAGCTTTACAGCCCTCTCACACAGTGTTATCAATAAATATTTCTTGAATGAACGCATGAGCAAGTGGAAACCACTTTTTAATATTGAATAAAGAAGCTTGCTGGGTCTTATTTCTGGCCTCATCTCTGAAATGGGTACACTAGCAATCATATCTAGTCCACAAGGACGTTGTGAGGTTAAAGTCAGAAGAGTTGAAGAAAATTCTTTGAAATTACTAAATTCAATAAGAAATGTAAGGTTTTTGTTGTTGTTGTTAAAATGGAAAGTATTCAGAATCTTCGACATATTTATTGGGCACTATGGTGAAATAAAGATAAATCTGACACCTTTCCTGCACTCAAGGAGTTTCCAACTTTCATAGCACTTTATCACTCTCTAAATTACAAATTGATTTTTTTGTCTCTTCCAGTGAAAGAAAGCTTTAAAGAGATAGAGATATTGTCTGGAATATTCAGTGCAGTACCTCCAGTACATATTTGTTGAGTGAATGCATAAATTATTGGTGATATCTAATAGAAAATATAGAACATTTTTGACCATATTCAACAAACATTTACTGAGTTCCTACTATGAGCAAGACACTGAACGATACAAAGGCGAATAGGAAGTTCACACACACCTAACATAGAAGGAAGAGTACACAGACAGGTGAAAGAGTTAGAAGTAAAAGTCTTTGAGAATCTACAAGACTTCATGAAGTTGGAATTTTAGCTGGACCTTGAAGTATGGGCAGAATTTGGACAAGTGGAGATGAAGTGAAAAGATTCTAAGAAAAAGCAGCAGCATGAGCAGAGGCATAGAAGGTATGAAGGTGTAGATACACTTAGGATGTCCAGATCATCCAAAACTGTAAAACTGGAGCATAAGATTCAGAGGAAGTCAAAACAGTTGAGTCCATACCATGGAGGGCTTTGAATGTCAGGATAATTTGGCCAAACCATATTCCTGTCTGAAGAAAAAGGAGTTTTGTGCAATATAATAGGAAAGCAGGAGTTAACCTTGAGGACTTAAAAGTTCACTCTGGGGCCGGCCCAGTGGCGTACTGCTGCAGTGCGCCGCTTGGGAGGCGCGGCGGCGCTCCCGCCGAGGGTTCGGATCCCATGTGCAGACCGGCCGCTCGCTGGCTGAGTGAGGTGCGGGAGCGACACCGAGGGTTGCAATCCCGTGGCCGGTCCCGGTCCGGTGCGGGCGCGACACTGAGGGTTGCGATCCGTTGCCGGTCACGAAAAAAGACAAAAAAAAAAAAAAAAAAGTTCACTCTGGACTCATTATTTCTCAAGAGATGAAAGCAGCCCAACTGTTCACTGACGATAAAGAAAATGGGGTATATACATACAATGGAATATTATTCAGCCTTTAAAAAAAGGCAATTCTGTTACATGCTGGTGCACGGATTACCCTTGAAAACATTATGCTGAGTGAAGAAAGCCAGTCACAAAAGGACAAATACTATATAATTCCACACACGTGAGATATCTCTAATAGTCAAAATCATGGAAACAGAAAGAATTGTGGCTGCCCTACCTTTTAATACTGCTACCAGTGTTAAGTGATTTTAGTTTACAATCCAATTACAACAAAAGGTAGGGTCCTAGAGGTCAGTGTTATTCAAAGATCTTTTCTAACCCTCTGGAAAATATTTTTTTGCGTGTTTGGAGAATCTGTGCTTTCACCAGCAATGGAAAATCTGAAGAATCTGAACTAAAGAAAAGGAACAACCAATATAAGACATTTCCTTTTGTTGTTTGCCTTTCATTCCTCTGACCAGAGATTTGTTTATGTTTTATCTTGTTTAATTTGCATAGATCAGTACAAATAAAATAGTATCAAATTCTGGCTTTGACAATGTAAATGCGATTTTGAGCAAATGTCTTCCAAAGGACTAATGATCAGAACAAAGATATAAGAAGGTGGTCACCAGAGTCAGTATCTGTTGGTGGCCCAATTTCAAGGGTATGGGAGATGTCTTCTTAGAGATAATATATATAAACACGAGAACTATTCTTTTCTTTGGAAGATTTTAACATGAGAATTTTATTTCTTTATTATAGCTCCACTTCACACACACACACACACACACACACACACACACACACACGCCTGCCTGTAAAAGCTTTGGGAATGTGAAATGCTGCTTTATTTCATTTCCACTGACAATTTAAAAATGAAAATGCCAACCAAATCAGTTGCTTTAAATAGTATCCTCTTTGTACACACTCATCCATGTAGAGCTAAGTGCTTGATGTCTGCCATCTTCATCTATCCATTCATTCATCCATCTATCCGTGCATCTATCTATCCATTAAACAAACATTTACTAAGTATGTATTCATTTCCAGATACCATGTCAGATATTATTGGAACTGTGCTTTCTCTTAACAAGGTGACACATTTATTTTCAGTACACCCACATGCAAAGTCTAGAATGGGTCCAGAAAACAAACTTAACTTTTAGATAGAGCCATTTAAAACATTTTGAACACTTAACAATATGCTGATTTGTTATTAATCCTTTGTTAATGCCCAGAAACTGAACAGATTACCTCAAGATGAATGTTCTTTTTAAAGTCAGTTTGCTTGAAGAGCTATAATTAATCATTGGATAAAAATCTTTCTCACTCCTTCTTTGTAAAGAAGTCCAAGAATCTTGGAGTTTGAAGGAATCTTGCAATCTGATCATTAAAAGGCTCATTTACCTACCATTCTCAATGAGGAAAGTATGTTATATTTGTTTTTAAGTATGTAATATAGTATTTTGTGGTAGTATAATATTTTGTTATAGTATAGGATTTTGTTTATAACAAACACAATGATGGCCAATAAAAAGAACACTGAGCTTGGAGTGAGAATTCTAGATTTGATTTTGAGTTCTATCATTTGTTAGTCATGTGACTGGAGGCAAATCATTTTCTTTATGTTCCTCACTTCCATCATCTAAAAATATGAAAAATAAGTCTGTCTTGTCTATCTCAGGTAGTATTGTAAGAATTAAAAATAATAATAATAATGGATATAAACACCCTTGGTAAACTGCCAAATGTTCCTTTAGATATAAAATTAGATTTTTTTTTAAAAAAATTCAGGCTCCATATACAGAAGATCAATCTGTATTGGTTAAAATTAAGCTGCTGAAAATTTTCAAGGAATTGTTGTAGAAACCTAAGGAAACATTTCAAGTGAGAGACAAAACAAAACAAAACAAAAAAACAAAACGAAAAACCCACAAAACCTCATTTACATCAATGTATTAGGCAGGAAGCCCCAAGTCAGCCATATTTGGTTCTGGATCGTCTTTTTAGTTCCTGTAATCTCCAATCCCTCAGTTTTGTTTTGAGTATAAAACATTCATAAGTAGCAGGGCTGTCCCTAAGGAATGGGGACAGGCTTCAGGACTTGTGTGTGTGGGTGTGGGCATGAGTGTGTGTGTGTGTTGGGGGTATGCATCTCACTCTAGGATCTGTGAAGTGACTTAGAGAGGCAAACTAAAGGGGAGAAGGTGATGGCTCTCCTAGACGGTACTTAAAAAATACCCATTAAAGTGAATAGACTGCAATATCCATAAGGGCAAAAATGGCAGCTGTTTCGTTCATAATTGTGTCTCAATGCCTGGCTCACTGTAGATGCTTTATAGATATTTGTTCACTGATCTTCAAGAAGGACTTTCTACCTCTAACCCTACCGCAAAGCCTTCCATATGTACACGTTATTTTGTGCTTTTTTATCTGCTTAAGTGTTGATTTCACCTAAATATAAATGCCTGAAAAAGGCAAGGGGGTTAAGACACAAGTGTTGCCCTGGGGTTCCCAATCAAAGTGTTTTTATGAAAATTACAAAACACTTCCCTCTCTGTCCAGATGGACTACAAAAGGGAGCCCTTTCCAGCTGCGATTTACCCCCAGGTTGCAGGTTTTGACAAGGAGTACACAAGTTGAATTTCAGCACCTATTTAATAATTTGCTTGGGTGCATAGGTGCAGTGTGCAAATGGACAACAATATGCACTATTGCTACTCCCACTGTCATCACTATTCCTTAAAGATGACTCATACCCTTCTAGAAACAGCTCTGATAACTAATGGTTACTTCTTAGAGTTCATTTTTCTTCTTCATTAACAATTTCTTAGTCTTCTGATTTGGCCTACATACCTAAAACATTGAAAATTTAATCTTTTGTATTCTTAAAACTCCCTTTTTAACAAAGGCAGCTTATAGCTTGTATAAGAAAGTCTATTTTATATTAACCTTCCTACAATTGTGCAGGAAGTTCAAGTATAGTTGGAATCAATGACAGGTTGCTTCACAGCATAGACATAGAGAAAGTCATACTTACCTCCTGAAAACAGAATGCTTGTTCTTTTTTGTTTTATTTTATTTTACTGGTTATGAATATTCATGGATACAAAGCTGACCGCCACTTTTGCCCAAGATATGATGGCCAGATCAACACTGGCAGCATGTACATTACCACAAACTGCAATTATTTCCCATGTCCCCCACCCAATTCATTCCCCCCAATTACACCTGACCTCCCTCCCCCTCCCCTTTCCCCCACTCTACTTTGTATCCCTAGGTATGTTCTCTCCCCTGCAAGTCAAACATACTACTGTGGTCTTTCCTTCCTTCCTTCTTTCTCTCTTAGTTCCCACTTATGAGTGAGCACATGCGGTATTTTTTCCTCTGTGCTTGGCTTATTTCACTCAACATAAGTTTCTCCAAGCTCATCCATATTGTTGCAAATGGCAGAATTTCATTCTTTTTTATGGCAGAGTAGTATTCCATGGTGTTTATATACCACATTTTCCTTATCCAGTCATCCACTGACGGACATTTAGTTTAGTTCCATATCTTGGCTATTGTAAAAGAGCTGCAATGAACATGGGAGTGCAGGTATCCCTTCAACATGATGATTTCCATTCCTTTGTGTATATACCCAGAAGTGGGATTGCTGGATCGTATGGTAGACCTATCTGTAGTTGTTTGAGAAACCTCTATACTGTTTTCCATAGTGGTTGTACTAATTTACAGTCCCAGAAGGGTTCCTCTTTCTCCACATTTGTTATTCTCCATCTTTTTATTATAGCCAGTCTAACTGGGGTGAGGTGATATCTCAAAGTGGCTTAACTTACATTTCCCTGATGATTAGTTATGTTGAGCATTTTTTCTTGTATCTGTTGGCCATTTGTATGTCTTCCTTGGCAATATCAATAACAGGTTGCTTCACAGCATAGACATAGAGAAAGTCATACTTAAGGCCTCCTCAAAACAGAATGCTTTTTTCTTAATGTTTGTTCTTAAAAATGTAATGAGTGGAAGGTTTCTTTGCCTATTAATTTAGTGATTCATAATGGGAGAAAATGACCAAGTTTAGTCACTCCTTAACAGGAAATTAGCTGCACAGACCTCCGCATTTCAATTTGAATAAAGAAAAAGGTGTGAGAGCCACTATACTGTATTTCGAATGTTTTAGTTTTTCTAACTTGCAGCTCAGGCTTCTTCAATTGCACAGAAATCTAGGACAATGCCATTAATATCTCAACCTTACTCCTGACTGACTACACTGCATCTGGAACTTGTGGATGAAGAAAGAGGCCATGCTTATTACCTTCAAGTGTTTGCAGGGATTTTACATACAAAAGGGAGAATTGCTTTGTATCACTTAGAGGGCAAAATTTGGATCAATAGGTAGAAGTTACAGGAAGTAAGATTTTAGTTCTTTAGAATGTTTTAAGAACCTCACAATGGAATGAATTACCTTCTGATGGAGTGAGCTCCCCCATCACTAGAAGTGTTCAATTAGAAGCTGGAGGACTATATGCCATTGATGTCTGGAGGGATTTCTTTGTTGTCTTGAAAGTTGATCTGAAACTGTTTAAAACGTGTTGTAAGTCTGAGACTATGTACTAAAATTGACCCAGTGGATCTTGTCCATAGGATCAGTAGTTTTAGAACAAGATATCACCCTCAACAAGCATTTTTGAGTGACTATTGTATATAGTATGCTGTATTCACTCTTAAATTTAATTATATGGACATTGCAATTTTTTGATTAGATATTGGTGAGAGATTAAAATCCTCCAGCCCTTAAGGTAAGATGTGTGAAAGTCTGCTTTCTAAAAAAATAATTTTATACTGTGATTCCATTATGTCACTGGGAGTGTCAAAAAAACACACGTACTAGGAACTGTGGGAATATGTACCCTTAAATGTTGCTTAGCATAGAATTGTTTGGTGCAAGGAGTATAGGATATGAACACAAAATTCCTGGGCTCTATACTGGCTCCTGAGTTCTCATCTTACTTTTAAACCTTGGGCAAGTCACTTTTCTCATGATAAAAGAGGTTCAACAATATTCAGTCCTAAAATATTTATCTGCTACTGTTAGGGTTTGAAGCACTACGGAAACTCAAATATCCAAACTCCACCACATCAATCACCCCCTTCCCCACTTTGAGGTCTCTAAGGGAGAAATTCCATGAGAAGCAATCGCAAATGTGAAAGTGAAGTGTGATTATATTATTAACTGAGGTCATAAAACCTAGTGCTGAGGTTACTATGAAACTGGTTGGAGAACATGGCTTTGGATTTTCCCTCTTCCTGATCCCAAATCAGTCATACCAGCCTCCAACTGGCTGCATATTATAGGAAACTCAAGAGATGTGCTTGAGAAGAGGTGAGCAGGCAGCAGTAGGCCAGGCATTTTGACCCATCTAGGTTTATGGGAGGAAGAGGTAAAAAAGCACACGAGAGAGAGGAGAGACCCCCACATCAATGACATTTTCATACATAGTTATCCCACCCACTAGTAACAGGTAACCTACTTATTGTCCTAGAATCTGATCCATCAGTTAGTGACCCTGCTATTTGTGGATTGAAGTTATGCATGCTATGTGTGTGTTGTTATGTGTGTTATGGGTGTTTGTGCATGTGTGTGTGTGTGTGTGTGTGCACATGCACGTGATGCTTTGGATAGAATTTTAGTGCCTTTCCTTGGGGGGTCTACATCTACTATCATCAAGACATGGTTCTAGGCTCTGTGCTTGGCACCAGGTGCTCTGCTCTAATACAGAATCCTTTCTTATTTTCTGAAAACTCCAGACAGTATTGGTTCATGAACAACTAACTCAACCTGGGGCCATTGCCATGGTAGTAAATGGTAGTAAGGGTATGGGGTAGTCACCTCTAATGAAGGGACTGAACATTTTAAGGATAAGGAAGCTTTCAGTGTAAACAGAGAACTTAAAATTTAGGCTTTTTCTATCTGCAAAGACAAAAGTTGATAGAGATCATTAAGGTCCTTAGTATCATGAAGAGCACTAATAAGGGTAACATCAAATCACAGAACAATGGAACTATGTCATAACTCCAAACTTTAACACAAAGTTTCTCTGAGTATGATCTGAGGACCACTTGTATCACAATTACTTGGGTAAACCAAATCACTAGGTTAGAACAAACAAACAAAAAACTCCAGTCTGAGATTTTCAGAATCTCTAGATATGAAGCCTAAAAATTTGCATTTTTAACAAATAACACCCCACCCTCCATGATTTTAAGTTTGAGAGCCATTGCTTTAAAGAGGTAGTGTTAGGATCAGTAAAATAAGGTACTGTTCTGACCTGAGTAGGAGGAGACCTAGTGTCCAGTCCTGGCTTTGCCATTTATCATCTGTGCGATCTTGGGTAAGTCATTTCTTTAAGTACTATTTTCATTTTGTGTACAATTCTGAGAGATTTGATCCAGCCCTAACATTCTATTCATCTACACAGAGGACATTAAATTAATGGAGCTTGTTCCCAAAGATTACAGGACCTAGCACCTAGCTCAATGCCTGGCACATACTATGAATTCAATAAGTATTAATTATGTGAAGGCAGAGATAAAATGTAAATATGTTTAAGCAAGAATTAAATAAGTTCTTAGGTGACGGATATATAATGGACAATTCATTGAGCTAAGAAAATGTTTGGGAGCCATCTTTAAACCTGTGAGGACAATTTTACTCACAGGGATGAATACTTGGCTGGATAGGCCTTAGTTAGATCCAATCCAACTCAAACTTATCCTTTTACACCAAGCTTCATTTGACACCTGCCCTCCCCACCAATCCCTTAGCAACCACACCATGACATTTAACACTCAATTGTATATTGTCTTGCATGTTACATTTCAGCTGTTTAAGCCTAATTTTCCAAGGTAAACCAAGCTCTTGAAAGCCAGGAATCATATTCCTTTCCGTATGTCCTCCAGTGTCCATATAGTTCTGAATATATAGGCAATCAATGAATATTCTATTAATAGATGTTAATCTTTTGAGTTTCTATAGTGCTTTGTAAGTTGTGAAATCCTCTCAAAACTAGTTCATTTGATTCTCACAACCACTTTATCCATTTCATAGATAAAGAAACTGAGGCCTAAACAATTTATTGCTTGAACAATATCACATATACCAGTGCTACTATACCACACTACATTGTATATTATCATAGAAAGAAGAGACTAGGGCATAGGTTTAAGACCCAGGAACTTCTCAAAAATTTTAGCCCCATACAATAAAAATGTTTATACTACAAAAAGCCAAAATAAATAAATAAATAAATAAAAGGTAGGAGAATAAAAGTCTAGAATATTATGAGTTTCTAATTAGAATGAGAAGAAATATTAAATCTTGGATAGTAGTTTTATTGTATTTTGAACTCAATATTGTTGTTCTTCTAGGGTTTTCTGAATTCCTGAACCTGAATCCTTTTTTTTTTTTCTTCCTGGTTACCAGCAATCATTTGTATCAAAATCGGTTTAATGTTTCTTATCTGAGTGAACCTCAGTTTTCTTGATTTTTATGTCTTAACTTTTTGTTATCGTTGTTGTTTTTCCAGTTAAAATGTTTGCTAATGCTTTGAAAATGGAAAATGAATATAAAAATTAGTGAGGCCATATAAGAAAATTAATTCATTGAAAATCTTTAATTTCTTCAGCACCTATATTAGTAGATAAAGAAAAATACTCTTGCGTGTGATAAACAGGCTTAATGAAGGAAAACAGACCCTTTCTCTGACTCGTTGTAGCAGTGGAAATACAGATTGTGCGATCCTTGATACAGGGGTGAGCAAAGTATTTTCAAATGACATATGATTAGAAAGAATAACCCTTAGAAAGCAAAATGTGTGTGGACCGGCCCCGTGGCTCACTCAGGAGGGTGCAGCGCTGGTAGCGCCAAGGCTGCAGGTTCGGATCATCCTATATAGGGATGGCCGGTGTGCTCACTGGCTGCGCGTGGTGCAGACCAAACCCTGCCGGGGGTTGCAAACCCTTTACTGGTCAAACAAACAAAAAACAAAAAATGAAAGCAAAATGTGTGTCCATAAGCAGACTGGAGGAAAAGCAGCATGTAAATATGGAACACACAATTAGAAAAACAGTGATGCAGAGTCACATGATAAATAAAACATGCTTGAACAAAATAGATTAGTTTACCTCTTCCAGAACCAGTAATAACTGGCTAGAATTCACATGATTGGATACTAATGACAAGCTAAAATAAAGCAAGTGAACAAAAATTTCTGCAGGAAATTAAGCTGTAGACCAACATTTGATACATAAAAAGTCAAATGAATGTTTAAAGAAATAGCTTTTCCCACAGCGGGTTTGGTTCATACAAGATTACAAAACCAAATACATAAGAGATAACATATCAATAAAAGTGGATGAAATGTGTTACATGGCATCGATATTTTGTTCAATGTAAGATAATGAGCCAGATTCACCCCAGTTCCCATAGCAGCTTTTTGATAGGGAGGAAGGGTTATGAACTCTCTAAGGCAGTAAGAAGACCACTGAGTGCACTAACAATAAAATTGTGCTACTCTTCAAATGTGGCAACTCTGCTAGTCAGATACTATCTGTAGGTGGAATTATTTTGAGTTGTGCTTTGATTCTCCTGGATGTTTGCATTGAGCCATCTCTGCCCAGGGCAAATTATTAGGTCAGAGTTGTCTTTGGCTCCCTTCAATCTCCTTTTTTAAAAGTAATAATGATAGTATTGGCTAACATTTACTTAGCACTTAGTGCATATTAGGCACTATGCTAAGCACTTCATGACAGGGGATCATATTCCTCACAACAATCCTATGAGATAGGTGCTATCATTATTCACATTTTACAAAGAAAATGAAACACAAAGAGGTCAAATAACTTGCCTAAGTGATTAAACTGAGATTTGACCCCACAACTTAAAACTTTTACAATATTCGACCCTAACTCCTGCCCTATACTGCAATACATAGCTTTAACATTCTACATTTTAAAGTCAACAATTTCCTGTCCCTTACCCACCAGCTATTTAGTGGCCTTCATTGTGATGACTCCATCCAGACTTCTTGAGGTTCTATATATATCCATGTCCAGTTTTCATCACCCACCTCCCCAACTATTCTTCTCTCTATGCCTTGCTCTTGACCCAATGTTGTAACAAATGCAGCTGATTAATCAAGTGTCACTATGGTATGAATGCCTCATAGGCCCTTTTATCTTTGTCAAGGATGATTGCATTTTACACCAAATTATCCTCAATAAATTAATACTAATAAACTTCCAACAGATGCATGGAGGGAGTGAGAATAGACAAAAGAGCCTTCCCAGCATCCATTACTTTATCCATTTAAGCGACATATATAAGGTTGACTATATCCACCCCACATATTTTCTCTGGTCCTCTTTGACTAATGATAAAGTGCAAGACAAGACTAGAAATACAGGTACATGGTGATCCTGTAGCAGAAGGTTTTTTTTCTTCCTTGCATAAACTTGCTGATCTGAATGAAAATCAAACTTGTGTCCTGGTTCTTAGAACTGTGAGATACCCAATTTGAGCAAACAAGAATTATTGATACCAGTCCCAATATTATACAAGTAGTGCACTAAGATGGTATCTTAAAAGCTGTAAAGAATGAATCAGCCTCCCTGAATCAGCCTCAGTTAAAAGATATAACTTTTAACTAAGGAGTGACCTAGGTACTGGAAAAGATTAGAGTTTCATATGGCCTAGATCACAAAGGAAGTACTTGATTATAATATTCTTGGTATACATTGAATTACATCATAAAATGGAAATATAAATACTGACTGTTATTTCACAGAAAAATCCAGAAGTGGCAAAGCTTCCCAAACTTTCCAACAAACTGGCTGAAACAGAGCAATACAATAAAAAGAAAGAACCTTATTCTTTAGAAAAAATTGGACTTGCATTCCAACTGACTTACTTAAAAAATTATTTCTCCAAGTGCGTATTGGTGTACCCAATATGAAACCTTTCATAAATAAAAATGATTTTTGTTCTATATTTTAAAGTGTAGCATGGTTTACTAGTATAGCTTATAAAAACATTATTTGTGTAGAAGTATTAAGGAGAAGTGTCTTGTAACTTGCAGCCAAAGTATTGCAACTTTATTATCATGAAGGTAAATAAGAAGCATCATATGTTTTAAATCTAAGTTAAGGGGCATAGCTTTTATGTAAAGCAGCTACTGGTTAATTCTCTAGAATATATATTTTTTCATCAATAGAAGTTTTGCTTTTTTCTTCTTGTATATATTTTTAAAAATGCTTTTCCCCTTTAGGTCCAAATATAATTGGGGATGAAATACCTTGGTGACAAATAGTCACATGGGTAAATGCTCTCAATACACTGTGAAAAGGCAGGACACATAATTGCATATTCAATATTATCCCAGTTTTGCTAAATATATATAATGTGCATCAGAAATGACTAGCATGAAATATATTAAGATGTTAACAATGATTATTACTGATTAGTAGGATTATAAGTGATTGTGTTATTCTTTATATTTTCTACATTTTCTAAAATTTCTATAATGAACATCTGTTACTTTTATAAAACTTATACACAAAAATGTAAAAACTCCCTTCATTTCAAGGGATGTGAAAAATAACATTCAGTTTTATGGACATACTCATCCATTGACTTGTCTTTCAGATAGATTTGCAATGATTCCCATTTATTTTTATCAAATCAAAGGATTTCACCACCTTGAGTTAATGGTTTTTTTTGCAAACCTGAGAAAGATTTGGGTCTTTTGAAGTGCATATTTCTATATGATTTTCTCCTTGCAACATTCTTGAAAATTTGTCAACTGGGAAGGAAAACTGCTGATGTACTATTTGAGAGTCACTCCTTGCCCTCCCCTTTTCTTCCCCCACTAGTTAGGCAACATAAAGAGTTTTAATTGGCATAAAGCTTTGGAAAAGAAGGCATGGACATATTTCATCCAAATTAAAAGCACGCTCAACTGCTGTCAAAGAGAACTAGGAAAAGTTAGATGCAACATCGCCACATTTAAAAAAAAATCTGTTGTAAAAATACCATTCTTTGCTTACACTGCAGCAACTTACTTGTTGGTTTTACCATTTGAATATGCTATAGTGAACAAATCTGTTGTCTATTACAGAATATTCACTTTATTCCATTGGTGTTGTAGCATTTCTTTCTGAAGAGAAGTCGATTAAGGATGATATACACGCCAGCTTGGAAGTCAACCAAATTTTCACTTGAGCACTCCATGCTCTCCCTTCTTTGACCCCCAACACCCTATTATTCTCTGTATTTTTCTTTTTATCAGAACCTTATTTGGGGGAAGAAATAATTAACTTTAAAAGGGAAAAATGCACACAACACAAAGACATAACAACAAACATTAAAAGAAAGAAATAGATGTCTATTAGGTGGAAATCATTTATTGCCTTTATAAAAGTTTAAATAAAAACCCTACAAAAATTCACATTACAGTTTGATATGGTTTTAAGGTGATAGTATGTTTCAGAGGTAGTACCAGTAAAATGGGATGCAGGATTGCTAAAAGTAATTACTTAAGTTAATGCAAAATAAAAATTCAATATGGAGCAATATATACTAAGTATACACTTTAATGGAACAATCTTAATTATATTTGAATGAAAATATCACTTATTCTTATTTCCCCTTAGAAAATCTGCTCTTAATAAGGTTTTTTGTTTGTTTGTTTTTGTTTTTTGAACAATAGTATGTTAGCTGTGGTCTAAGTTAGTAGGATCCTCCCTTATAACATTACAGAGCATAGCTTGGTGAAGAGCATGATACAGTGCTGTCTGCCAAGGATAACACCAACTTCGAAGAGAAATCTACCATTTACCCATCACTTGGATACGATGGTACTGATAGCTCCCTTAAAAGGCTAACCTATCAAAATTTGTATTTTTAGGATCTGCATGAAAATGTAATACATTAAAAAAATAGAAAATATTCCTAATATATCATCATTGTAATTTGGAGGAAGGGCAGGAGTTAGTTTTCAGAATTTCTATTAAAAATGATCGTAAACTATCAGGTCAGGCTGATATGAGGAAACTATCCTTTTGAAATGGACTGAATTCCCCCATATTCCCCAAAATGGCAACGGTCACTTTTAGAGCCCCAAATTTAAAAAAAATCCACCACTTATGTTTTCTCCTATAAACTTACAGATTGCTGCTGAATATGGAGGTGCCTTAAAATAGATGTTGCTATCTTTGGAGTTCTTGGACATCTTTTGAGATCTTAGTAGTATACAGAGAACAGGGTGTGTGTGATTGGGCCTCTTCCTCTCCGACAATAACAAACATTTCTATCACATGATTGCAATGGCAGTATAAAAGTCCTGCTGTTGATAACTGATCTTACAACAAAATATCCCCAGGTTCCACAAAGAGGCCAATTTTCTTTTAACATTTTCCTTGCATGTACTAATTTTCCTGTTCTCCAGGGTTCTTTGCAATTCTCATTTTCTTGTGACTAATTTTAGCTTGACTGAAATGAAGAAGGTACCTTCCACTTTTTTCGTGTGTGGGTCTTTTTTTCCTTTTTTTATATACACATTTTGGGAGGTAAGAGCTCTTAGACACACATTTCCTGCTTAGAAACTGCTTGGCTTAAAGCAGACATCAAAATGTAGATAAAAGAAAAAAGTTTTTTTCACATTGGCTTCTCTCTGAGAGATGCTTCAGATAGCATGGTCTGTTTTAATATTGTCAAAATCCTAAAAAATGAAACATTAGTTGATTTTTAACCCCAGCCCTGAAGGTGTTCACAATAACACTCATAAGCTGATATTTCTCCCTCTCTAAAATGTCTCAAAACCAATTCCAATCTATATATGTAAAAAATATACTTTATTCATAATAGTTTAATACTTGATCTTGATGTCTTTTTCAAAATCTACAGTGCACAATTTTAATATGCCAGTTATGATTTTTTTTCAGGATAGAAATATTTCCTGGTTCCTGTTAAAAACAGCTACATTTCATTTTAGAAATGTTTTAATTCCAAATGATGGCAAAATAATAATAATAATAATTCTGGTGCTGAACACAAAAGGAGTCCTAAGTGTACTGTTATAATTTATATAGTTTCTATTTTAATGAAAGTTTAAACAGGGACAAGGGAATCATCTATGCTTCCTCTTAAAATTGCAGACTAGGATTCCTTCTAAAAATCACACCTAGCAGAATCCTCGAGTCTATTAAAATTTCTACTCAAGTAAGTTTGATTAATATCTCTGAAAAAGTTAACAAGAAATAGTTCTTTCTGAAGTTTACGGCTTGCTGAGAAATCCAATGTCTGGCACAGTGCCTTCCATATAGCATGAGTTCAAAAGAATACTTTTTGATTTAGTAACTAATTGCTGAGATGTGACAAATACAATCCATAATGTTGAAAGATGTAGGAGAGAATCACCCATCCTTACTTTGCAATGAGAACCAAATAAGAAGGGGCTTAAATTGAAGCAGAAGAAATCAGAGTCGAACGATAAACTCAAAGGCCAGGAAGGAGACCCTAGGAGAGACTTGAAGGCCTGGAATTTGTTCATTCTACTTAGAGAATGTTTTCTATATTTGCTGTATAATAGGGACTCTTTATCTCACGGAGAAATTGGCATGACAGATCAACTTAATCCGAATATCAGAGGTTCTGTTATTCAGCACTCTGTTCTCTGAATGAAATTTGACTTGTCAGTAAGGAATACTACATATTGTTTGCAAAGAACCATATGGCTCTTAGCTAAAAGGAACCATACCCAATTGCCAAAATATTTCTGCTAACAAAGAAACTATAGCAGTAGTGTGGCAGCAATATCAAATCAAACAAATAGTTGACAAAATGAAGGACCATCAATAAACCTTACCTATTAGTGTGGGGGTGGGTACGGGACATTTCAAGGTTAAAGACATTCATGACTGCCTTTCTCTATTCATAAAATTGGTATCAGTAAATTCCAAGATCAAAATGGGCTCTAATTGCAATTTTTTAAAATATCTGAAATAGAAACTTCATGGCCAAAACAGCCATCTAGCTACTTCATTAATATTTTAGGTATAGGTAGTAATCTAACCATGCAATACAATTCCACAATGCCAAGTCACCAATATATAATACTGTGAGCTTAGGGAGAAACTGGCATTTCTTCTCCTATGGGTCTTGGCAACATTATCTGTACCCTGGAAGGGAAGACCTTCAAAGAACAGTCTATAGGGTGGTGCCATCTGGTACCTACTAATAGAACAACTGGGTAATATGCCTGCTTTAGATGTGTACTCATAGAATAGTATCCAGGAAATTCGGAGGATGGTAATTTATGACCAAAGTAGTATGACACTTTTTGTATATTATCCTTGGCTGATGGCTCTGTACAGGCCTCACATGGAAATGAGGTAAATTTTGTGGCAAAGCTGAGTGACTAGATTTTTTAAAAAAATCTCAGTGGCTTACCTTGACTTACTGTTTCATATAATGTGAGAACTGAAAAATATTATGAAGATGGTGAAAATCTTGAAATATTTGTGCAACATTTCATCTAACTCAGTCACACAAATTTACAGTAGAATGTGAATCTTATCAATATTTATCATTTGCAGCAATGAAGAATTCCCATTAAAACTAATCTTTTACAACATTTTGTTTCTGTACACTTAATAGTTTATTTTACTTTATGTTAGTGAATTAACTTTCTATGATGTCTCTCCGCTCCCCACAAATATTTGGGTTAGATAATAGAAGAATACGAACAATTAACAATTACATACTAGTAATCACTTCTGTTTTCAATCATTGGCTTAAGTCAAATTCTCATAGGGTTGAAAACTAAATCCCAGGACTCGTTAAGGTTAAATAATTTTTTAAAGTTTTGTTTTCAATTTTCAGTTCACTTTCCTGAGTAAAAGTGCATGTGGATGATAGGAAAAGGAGAAAAGGAAGAAAGGAGATGTAATGGCTACAAAAACAAGACTAATTAGTCTATAGCAACTTGATAAGTAATGTCAAAATATCTTTATTTTTGTGTCTCTGGTTAAAACTATTTCTAAAACTAAGATTCTTCTATAAAACCAAACAAAAATCTTTCAGAAATAAGACATAATGCATTTCATAGCTGAACTGCTCAAAATTAAATATTAGAGTACTTCAAAAAGTTTATGGAAAGATTCATATTATCTTTCAATTCTTCTTTTCCACAAAGTTTTGAAGTACCCTCGTACAGGTTGAGAATCCCCAGTCCAAAAACCCGCAATCTGAAATGCTCCAATATCCTAAACATTTTGATTGCCAGCATGATGCCACAGATTATCCACAAGGGTGGCTGAGATAGTCACCCCTTTGTTTATGATGGTTCAATGTACACAAGCTTTATTTCACGCACAAAATTATTAAAAATATTGTATAAAATTATCTTCAGGCTATGTGTATAGATGTATATGAAACATAAATGAATTTCATGTTTAGACTTGGGCCTCATCCCCAAGATATCACATTGTATATATGCAAATATGCCAAAATCCGAAAAAATCCAAAATCAGAAACACTTCTGGTCCGAAGCATTTCACTTAAGGGATACTCAACACATACAATTTTTTCCAGAGTTCCATCAGTTTGGAAAAAAAACCCAATGTCGTTAAATTTCACATACATTTTTTGCACGGTAGCCATTATATCTTTTCCATCCTTCACAGAATATGTTTGTTTCAACAATGTGTTTTTCCAACTCAAGAATATCAGGACAACAGAATGCAGTTATCTTGAAATGCACAACAGTTAGGCAGCCAAAGGGCTGCATCATGTACCCCCCACTCAAATCACAAACTGTCTGAGGCATTTTTCTCTGATAAAGAAGACACACTGAATGAGGTATCATCAGGCTCCAGCGAGGCATGATTGAAATCCATCTCTTCTAATTCAGGAGGTAAATCTGACAGCAGTGCCTGAGTCAGAAAAATCAATTTTTTTGGATTAGTATGTGGATAGATTTTTTTCCCCAATTTTATGTTAATAGTTGTAGTCCTCTCATGTTGATTTATTCTTATGGATTTGAAGAAACGATCATTTCTCTTTTGGGATCTTACAAAATAGCATACCTAAAAGAAAAATTCTTTATTCAACTAGTTAGGAAGTAACAAAATACTAGATGTTGAGAGTATGGATTATGTAGAGTGAAAACTTTCATAAAGGTGAAATCAGGAGGGAAATGAGCAACTATTCTGAACCAAGTGTATTGAAGTGTTTGATGTAAATGATTTTCATACTAGTTTTGAGTGTTCACACATCACTGCTAAAGGGTTTTAAAACTGTACTTTTTATTAAAAATATTCATGCCCAGTTATGCTATCTTTTAGAGAAAACCATATTTCATAAAAGACTGTTTTTGTTCTTCAGTGGGAGAATGAACAAAGCAGTTGGGAAAGAAGTTCAGCTATTTTACTTTAGACTAAGCTTTAACAACTTGAAAAGACCAAGTGAATTTTTTTCTTTCCTTAGGCTATGTCCATATCTACAGATGGCCAGGCACCCACCAGGGCATAGCTGAATCAGTGAATCTAACTGTTGCAATGATGTACCTGGGGGCCCGCTCATTTCTCTGCTGAAATAATTAGGATGAGTCAAGAACCATGAACAAAGGTTTGCAATGGTTTAATTGTTTCATCTGGAGTTGCAGAACATGCATTCATACTAGAGAAATAAATGATTAATCAAGTTTTATGTGCCTGACATTGCTGATGCCTACTTGATCATAAGAAATAGTGAACTAAATAATTGATTTGCTGCTCCCAATACTGAAAATAATGTAGCATATCTGGCAATATTTAGACAGCATTACTTGTACTGTGGGCTTTGGGGACAGTGGTAAATAAGGACCAAGGGCACAGGAATAAATGAAAGCTTGCCACTACCCAATTAAGGAACAGAAAGACAGGACATGGCGGAGAACATAAAAAAATCACTGTTGAAATAGGACAGTATTCTCCCATTCTCTTTATTAAAAGAAGTGACAGCTACAAATCCTATACTTTTTGCCTTGCAGCACAGAACCAAGATTAAAACTTTCCCCTTTTTGTCGGGGTGTGTAAGGAAAGATTAACTCCTATCTGAAAGAACATCTATTATTTATTTTATGCAATTAAATTGTCCATGAACTTCTTGCTGAAACTGAGAGTACTTACATAGCAAAGTCACCCAAAGGTACTACATGCTTTCTAAGGTGCAGGGTTGCAGTAATAAAACAGAGAGCCATTTTCTTCTAGAACAGTGGTTTACTAGTAACCCAGTCCAGGTGTAATGGAATATTTGCTGATATTGGCTGATCAGTCTGTGAGAAATACCTCACTAGATTTAGTTCACTTTGCAATTTTGAAGATGACATATAAAAGAGGGCAAAGTGCCCAAATTTACACTTACTGGGCATGTGCTTAGAGTCTTAGAAAGTCAAGTGGATGAGGAGATTTAATGATATTCTAAATTCTAGTGAGGAGACCTGCAGATCAGAGAAGCACTATTATTTATTTCTTTGTCATTGCATTACATGTAGTTGACCAACTAAAATGAGCGTGGTGAGAAATATAAACACTTTAATATCTGAGGCAGTACAGGGCAGTACTAATGCATGAAGTCTACTTCAAAATTCTTCTTTCAATATCTTACTGGATTGCAACACTGGCACACTGGACAAACCTTTGAATTATGCCAATTGTTGGAACTACCTTTTTTATAGATACTAAAGCAAACACAATTAACTTTCTTTATTATAGGTTCTTCATCAATGAAACTATCTTCAAGGTCTGATCTAGTGCCATTCTTCCCAAGAGATTAAAGCATTTGCCAAGTATATGGTCAGTCTCTATAACACTTATTCTAGGCCCTAGGATGTGAATGCCAAGTTCTGTGATATTACTCATTTTTATCCTCCTTGCAAAGTGGAGAAATTGAAATTCAAGAAAGGAAATTGACCTGGCTAGGATCACATAGTGAACTATCAGAGAAAGACAGACTATAATGAATGACCTAGTACAATGCTGACAACATTATTTTGATTTTAAAATGGCTATTGATTTTTTTTAAAAAAAACTATGGGTAATCTAATATTTTAGTCAGAGAGTATCATATATTTTTAAAGCCTAGCTTCTTCATTAGTCCAGAATATTCTGTAGACCACTCATCTCACTCAACTTACCCAAATCAAGATTAATGGAAAGACACTGAGGATTTTTTTTTAAATGAGAAACCAATGACACAATGGTTCTCTTTTATTAGGTATAATAAAAATTAATTTCTTCCAGAAATAAACCTCTAAATTTCATAGTGTAAATTTCAATAATTTAAAAATCACCTGGATAACTTTTGTGCACTAATATTGGTGTCTTTTATATTTTGAGACCACATTTTGAAATCTATTACATCTGATCTCAACTACGAAAATGAGTAGTTTCTATTTGGGGTGCTGATTATGCAGACTATGACATTCAGTACAATTTTTGTATCGCTTTTTCTTTCTTTCAGCCAACTTTTTGTCCATATCTTAGTTTATTAGTCTTTTATCAGAGGAAACATAAATTAGAAGGATTAAAAAAATGCACATTAGTTATGCTCCTTATTTGTTAGTGGTCTTGGGAAAAGTACCAAGCCGGGGCTGAGGTCAAAATTAGAAAATACGATGGAGTCTGTGTGCTGTTCCCAGATGTGAAGAGATATAGATAACTGCAAGTTAGCTGGCCATATAATTCTGAATTCAAAACCATGTTATGGCTTTTGAGACCTGGACCTCATTCCAACTTATTCCTACAGTTGTACCTAATTTTGTTTTTTTTACAGTTATTCAAAATTTACAGTACTCTTGGCACCATGTTCAAGACTACCACTCTTATTCATTTAAAATCTGTATTTTAGGTTCCTAAAAAACAAACACATTTTTAATATGTCATGGAATATGCATTAGTCACATAATAAAGCAATATGCTTAAATAAAGCTTGCAAAAGTAACTGAAGGTTACTGTCTTGGGATGTTTGTGTGCTGTGTGAGTCTGTAGGAGCAAAATTCATGAAATTGGACACATAATATACATGCTGATTTGCACCTCATGAGTAAATTCTTTTAGCTTAAATTTTGTGGTTCAGCACTTCAGTAAAATGTATAAAGACTTTTTTCTTTGAAAACAAGGGAAGATTATGGGAGGCTAAGACTCTAATCTTTTCCCCTGGAGATGTCTGAGATGGGCTATGTATGTGCAGTCTTGCTTGGATATAAGGGATACATTTTTGTACTCCTGACATTCCTTGCCGAATGAAAACCTCTGAGACTGCCTCCTAAATAATGGTTACCTGTGTCTCACAATACTCACTGGAACTTCTCTGGCAAGGAATCAGCATGGTGGTATACAACTTGAAGGCAAATGTGGTATCATTTAGTATTAAACGAAACATTTAATGTAATCCTACAATTCTTTTTAGCAAACCTAATAAATTATTATAAAGATTTTATATGAAAATATGAGAGAAAATGCAATTTGAGAGGAATTTGTAAACAAAAGTACACAGTGAAAAAACACATTACATTTCATCTTAGGAGTAGAAGAATCAAACACTCTACTTAAGTTGGGAAAAGTAAGTGATTCACTGTGGTCGAAAAGAATTTCACAAGTGATTTCATATTTTCCTGGTGATGAGCAACAGAGCACAGAATAAAATAGAAGATATCTAAACATTTGTGAACTCTAGTGGGGGCTGGCAGGTAACTAAGATCCAAAAGGAAGCCAAATAAATGGCTTCCCTCTCTTATTCACAAAAGGTCCCAAAATATGTGCCTCTCTACTTAGGGTACCCCGGTCACCACAAACATTTTGAGAAATTTCTATGAAATTAATTTAGAAATTAGTTTCCCCCCCCCCCTACTTAAAGGATAGCCTGGAATTAAAGTGTGTTAATCAACTATTTTCATTTTCCACTAAAGCAGCACAGAAAATACAAACACCTACTTTCAAGAAAACTGTGTTTTAAAAAGGCCACAAAGGGACATACACTTCCTCTATGCCAAGCAAGAATGAAGTATAAAAGAGAAAAGATACAAAGAACCCAAGTGTGACATGCCATTTTTCAACATGATACATTGCAGTTTACCAGTCACTTCTGGGACCTACCTGCTGTTGTTCCTTATCATCAGCTTTCATAGCTAGTATCAAACTTCTAACAAAAGTCTGAAGTTTAAAGTATTTTTGCTTTTGAATCTCTAGCTCATTTTCAATTAATCTGACTTCATTCTGAAGGAGAAAACATCAAAGAATACAATTACCCTATGTAAACCTAGGACTACACATGTTTGATTCACAATAAAATTCTAAAAAAGCAATCAAATTAGAGGGACAATAAAGAAAACAAAATGTTAGCATACAGGAATATAAAGCACAGAAGGAAATTATCTGATTATTCAAAGGCTGCCTTTTAAGCAAATCACCAACAGAAAACAATTTGCAAGTTTAAAAATCCAATCAAATAAATTACAGTAAGAGAAAAACCAAGAAATAGTTCCCTTCTTGGAAAGACCCCCTCCTGTATCAAGCCTAATTAGCATTTGGATTAGGATTAAGAATAGAGTCCAATTAGCCCCAACAGCAATAGTAGATGCAGCAATGCTGAATGTACCATTCAAAAACCCAATACTGAGAACTATAAAGGTTATTTTGTACCAAGCAGGGACTGAAATTACCAAAACTATCTTAAGTAGTTTGCTGAGACACCCACCCCCCCGCAACCATTTAAGTAGGAGTCTCTTATTCAGAAAATATCTGCAAATGTACCACTGTGTACCACAGTTGTGAGATTCAGTTTCTCTTCACTGTTTTTGCTAGTTGTGTAGGAAAAGAACACTGGACTAGGATATAGGAGAATTCTAGTACCAGGTCTACTGATAACTGTAAACTTGGGTAGGCCAATGAACTTCTCTGTCACTTTGTATACTTATCAGTAAAATGGATATTATTCTGGTAATCCTTAATAGTTCTAGCTTTGAGGGTTTAAAGGCTCAAATAAAATAATGGCCATAGAAAGTGCTCTGAATAGATTTACTATTAAAGCTACAGTAATCCAGAAAGTATGGTATTGGCATAGGGGTAGACACATAGATTAATGGAACAGAATGGAGAGTCCAGAAATAGAGCCACACATGTGAGAGTACTTCAAAGAGTTCATGGAAAGATCTGTGTTACCTTTGAATTCTATTTTTCCGTGAACTTTTTGAAGTACCATCATACAAAGTCAATTGATTTTCAATAAAGGTACTGAGGTAATCCAATGGACAAAGACATTATGGTCTTTCAACAAACAGTGGTTGAACAAACATAAATCCACATGCAAAAGAAAAAAAAAAGGTGATCAACCCTTACCTCACATATTTTAACAAGAATGAATCATAGACCTAAATGTAAAACCTAAAACTATAAAACTTTTAGAGGAAAACAGGAGGAAATCTTAGCGGCCATGGGTTAGGAAAATTTTTTCTTAAATAGTACACAAAGAACATGAAACTTAAAAGAAAAAATATTTCATTAAAAAAGACTTGGCTCTTCAAAAGACACTGTAAAGAAAATAAAAATACAAGCCACAAATTGGGAGAAAATATTTGCAAATCTCATTATCTGAAAAAGAATTTGTATCCAGAATGCATAAAGAATTCTTGCAACCCAATTATAGGATGAGCAACAGAGCAAAAAGTAGGCAAAATGTTTGAACATGTACTTCACCAAAGAAGATATATGAATGACCAATATGTATGTGGAAAGATGCTTAATATCATTTTTCATTAAGGGAATGCAAATTAAAACTACTACTACTAACATACTACAATGTCTAAAGTTAAAGAGATTGATGATACCAAGTGCTGACAAGAGTGTGGAACAATCCATAGCTGGTGGAGGGTAAAACAATACAGCTAATTTGGAAAACATTTTGGCAGTTTCTTATAAAATTTAAGACACTATTTCTTACCATATGACTCAGCAATCCTACTCTTAGGAATTTACCAAAGAAAACTGAAAACCCAAGTCCTCAAAAAGGCTTATATATGAATATTCTTTGCAGCTTTATTCATAATAGCCCCAAACTAGAAACAATCCAAGCTTTCATTAACAAGTGAATAAACAAATTGTGCTGGTGTTTACATAACTATGTCCACTTGTCAAAATTCATCTAACGGTATATTTACTGTATACTTAAAAAGTGAATTTTATCATATGGAAATGATAAATTGATAAATCTGATTAAAAAAAAATATCTCAGAGGAAAAAAACTTATTCCTCCTGTCTAATTGAGGCTTTGTACCCTTTCACCATCATCTCCTCATTTCCCCCACTCCCAGCCTCTGGTAACCACCATTCTACTTTCTGCTTCCTTGAGTTTGGTTGTTTTAGGTTCCACATGTAAGTGAGAACATGCAGTATTTGTTTTTCTATGTCTGGCTTATTTCACTTAGCATAATGTTCTCCAATTCCATCCATGTTTTTGCAAATGGCAAAGTTTCTTTCTTTTTTAAAGCTGAATAGTATGTGTGGTGAATAAAGTAAATAATAATGTATTGTAAGTTTCAAAATCTCCAAGAGAGTAAATTTCAAATATTTTCACCACAAAAAGTAATGAGGATTTGAGGTAATAGATATATTTATTAGCTTTATTTAATTATTACACATTGTATTCATAAATCGTAACATCACTTTTTATCCCATAAAAATATACAACTGTAATTTGTCAATTTACAATTTAAAAAATAAAAATTATTAAAAAGTAAAAAAATAAATAAAAAGAATCATCCAGCCCTCTTGCTGGAGAACTGGTCTAAAAGAGCAGGACCTTTAACAGCATTTGCTCAAAAAGCTGTTAAAAATACATTAAATTCGGTTGATTCTATGGGTGTTTTGTTGTTTCAATTGAGAAGACGTTGTTGTATTAATCACATTTAATCTATGAACACGTTTACTGCATCATTTATTTTGTCGGTTCAGTTTGGAACTTATTTTATCTGATAAACTGCTTCTTTTTCAGATCATTTAATATCAAGTGAATCATCTTCACAAGCTAAATTCCTTATCTAGAGGCACTCTACAACAACCTAAGTTACTAGTTTTAATAACATTTAGCATGTTCCTGCCATAATACATTTTACTAATTCTAAAACCTTTGTTTTTATTAGTATTTATTGTCAAAGCAGTTATCAGTAAAATGCTGACAAGAAGTCTTTTTGAATACAGGAGATATCTGTCATCATTATAGTAGTGTCTTATTTGAATGCACAGTCCTTCTGAGCTGCACTCACAGTCCATTAGAAAACATTTAAAAACATTAATTCACATTTGCAAAAGTCAGAAAACATCTTTTGCTATGTAAGCCTCCAATTCTTCATGCAAATATTTGCCCTCTTCAGTTTTTATGCAATATTTGAAAAACATAAACAGCTTTAAGATATTTAATATTATAGGCATTTTCTTCTCAGAGCTGCTTTTTTGCAATTCTATTAAACACTTCCTAGATAACAGGCAGTAATTTATGTGTATTTTAGAGATTTTCCTAAGTAAATGTGAGACGAACTAGTAAGATAATATCAGTCACTGAATTTCATAAAACAGTATATAACTAATTTTCTTGTTGTTCTGCATTCCCAGTAAGCTTTGTCAACTCTTCTCCACAATGCTTGAAGGGAGCCTTCAATGTTCCATATGGACAAGAGCTCTGATCTCTAAGCAGGCTATTAATGGCTACCAAGCCTGAGATGCTATTTTATGATACAGCTACTCATGCCTCAGATACTGAGCCCAGCAACTTGTCTCATAAGTATTTTGGGTTAGTTAGAACTACTAGCAATATGGTTCCTAGTAATGTACCTCTACCAGAAATTCCACTATGCCCAGACTGAGTATTGATGGTTGCATAGTAATAATTATCAAATGAACCATAGGAAACATTCTTTCAGTTAGCTACAATAAATCTCAAGAGTGACAGACTGTTTAATTCAGTGTGGAAAAAAAATTTATAATGATTCAGCTCCTAATCATAAGTGATTTTATATAAACGAGCACTTGCATAATAGTATTTGTCGGGCTGGGCTAATGTCAGAATCCTATTTGTGACGCCAATCGTTGAGCTCTTTTACCTACACGTAATCCTGCCAACTGGGCCAATTATTGAGCTAGGGCTGGGTCTGGAGCTCATAAAACCCTCAAGCCCATTGTCCAGACTGGGTCACAAACCCTTCACATGCCAGGCTGGGTCCCCAGACCCCTCGCATGCAGGTCTATGAGTTAGGTAACCGGCAAAAGAGGTCCTTGGAAGCTGTAGGTTCGAGAGCATGGCCGTGCACGCAGACACCCGAGGCAGTCAATGCCAGCCAAGCTGCAGCACTGCGCAGGTGCAATAACCCCCCCCCCCACACACACAATTTGCTTACCAAGAATGTGTAGTACCACCCCCAACCAGACAGGCGGGTGAGGGGGCCTAATTAAATTATTCCATTTTCCCAGCAATCCACCCTTTCAGGGTCCCTCTCCGTAAAATCTATGCGTTCAGAATCTTCCACAATGTTCCCTTAGTGAGGATAAATGACCCTTACATTTACATAACCTATTGTCTGTTCAATATGTCTTAAGGCTTGTAGTTCTGTCCTTTTAACTATTAGCCACATATGTCCGGTTAGTAGTCACTATTGGTGTGATCCTCCATGGGAATCCTGCAGTCATACAGATGGGCAGTTCAATGCATATTCAGGAGATGATCACGCTAACGTATGTATGTACCCAGTCAACTCTGGTGCAGTGCCTGCAGCCAGAACACTATGGGCAAAAAGACAGAAGAGTTACTGGTACCAATAGGGGAAGTTCTCACCCCTCTGGTATGATACATGCCAGTTTGCCATCCTGAGAAAGGATGGTTGCAGGAATAGGTATCTTACCTGGCTTATGATACCATACTTTCTCTGCTAACACTGTTGGATCTGTAGGTTCTACATGTAACAGTATAGGGGAACTCATAATTGGCCATAATGATAATACAAATGTGCCTTTTGGAATAGAGCACTCATCTATTCCAGGCCATGTTACCTTTACTCAAGGAGGCCAGGTACTTGTCACCCAAGGTGAAACTTGCAAGTCTTCCTCTATTCCTTTTCCCCAAGGCCCTATTAAACCTACCCAGCATATATGGGGGGCATTAATTCTCCAAGGCCATTCCTATTGTACTGTCTGTCCCTGTTGCAAACAGGTTGGGGCCGGTAAGAGAATATTTCCATTCTTGTCGTATCCTGACTTCAAAAGCTTATCTTTAGTAGTGATTTGCAGCTGTACAGGTGCTGCAGCCCTATGCAACAGAGCTTCCACTGGAGAGGGTCTGCCCTTGTGGGATCTCTCATTTAGAATACTGACTGTCAGGCATAGTCACCATGTCCACCCCTTCAGGAAAGGGGATTGGGTAGATAGCCTTAGTCCCTTTTTTAAAAGGTCATTGTACCATTCAATCATTCCTGCTGCCTGGGGATGATATGGCACATGTAACTTCCACTGAATGGACAACTGGGAGGCCACCTCTGAATCCCATGTCCAGTAAAGTGGGTTCAATTATCAGTCTATAACTACAGGCCAACCATACATACCCATAAGGCTATTCAATGCCTTCACAGTGTTTACCTGGTCTGGGGTATTGCAAGGCCATACAAACAGAAGACCAGTGGCTGTATCAACAGCTGTGAAGATGTATCTGAAATTCTCTGACCTTGGCAGTGGTCCGACAAAGTCCACTTGCCATTGAGTCAGGGGCACCCTTCCTTGCGTTATTTGCCCATCTGTATGGGGCACCCACCAGGGGTGTGGACTCTCTCAAGCACATACTGGACAAGCATTACAGGCATTCACTACATCTTCCCATCTTTGACCTGCCATCCACATGGTTTTACTCCCAGTGTACTGCATTCGTCCATGTAAACGCTGGGCTACATCAGTAGCTGGGGCTCTCTCCAGCCATCTTACCTTAGCCAAGGCATGGCTTCATCGTTTCCTGGACTGGCTAAGGGAAAGTGTCCTGTGACATGGGAAAGAGTTACTTCTTCCTCATGCCCCAATTCCCATAACTCTTCTCAAGCTACACGGCTTGTCCTCACAGGGGCTGGTGGCCTACCATCCATTGATATTTCCAAGTAGAGATCCAAAGGGTTAAACCTTTGTACACAGCCCAGATGTCAGTACACATGGTTAATGGCCCAGGCTCATTTTTTATCACCATCCATACTGCTCTCAATTCAGCCCATTGACTGCTTTTCCCTGTGCCATTTTCATACCACATGGTTTCTGTTAAGGGCTGGACAGCAACAGCTGTCCATGATGCTGAGGGTCCCATGCTAGAGCCATCTGTATACCAAGGCTGTTCTGTGATAGTTCCCTGTCTCTCATGGAAAGGTGTAGCCTCCACCTCCATGGGTAACAGTTGTGTCAAACTTTCCTCCATGACATCTACTGGGCCTAGCAGTTTGCAACTCTTTGGACAGAGGACTCGTTGACACAGTGCTCCTTCATTCTATATATGTTTCCCATTTAGACAAAGTGGGAGTCTGAGCAATGCCCATTTTAGGGTTGATGGCCCACGTGAGCAGCCAACCTATTATGGGGTATGTTGTCCTTACTAGGACTTTGGAAGTTCCTGTGATAGCTTCAGTGGCTCCCAAGGCAGAATACACAGCTGCTAACTGCTTTTCTATTAGGGTGTAGCGCACTTCAGCTCCCTTCCAGAGCTGAGACCAGAATACTAAAGGTGTGCAGAATCGGTCCTGTCCCTGCCACAAGCCCCATCCTAACCCCTCCTGGGTTATATGTATGTGTAACTCAAATGGCTTAGTGGGGTTGGCCAGTTGTAAAGCTTGTACTTGCTGTATTGCCCTTTTTGTAGCCTGATAAGCTGTTCTACTTCCTCAGTCCAATCCCAGAGGGCTCCTTTCTTTGCTAATGCATATAGTGGGCATGCCATTTGGGCCATATGGGGTACAAAAGCTCTCCAATACCCCAAAAGTCCCAAATATATTTGTAGCTGAGCTACAGTTGTGGGTCAAGTGTATACCTGTATCTTATCTATAATAGCTTCTGGGATGGCCCTCATCTTACCCGACCAGACCACTCCCAGGAATTTGACTGACAGCCCTGGTCCTTTCACTTTGGCTGTGTTCATGGCCCACCCACATTGTTCCAAATGACTTAACAGCATTGAAGCTGCCTGTGTTAAATCTGCAAGAGAATCAGAGGTTAGTAACACATCGTCAATGTAGTGAAACACTGTAACCATGCTGGGCCTAGTCCACTTGGCTAGGTTCCCAGCCACCTAACCTAATGACAGATGGTTGGGCTATGCAGATAACCTTGGGGTAATACTTGAAAGGTCCACTGTCTTCCTTCCCACATGAGGGCAAACTGATCTTGGCTATCAGCTAAGATTGGAATGGAGAAAAAAGCATTTGCAAGGTACAATACATAATGATAAGTCCCCAGATGAATCATCAGCTGATCCATCAAGTTGTGAACTAAAGGCACAAATGCATGCAAAGGAGGCACTACTTTGTTCCGTTCTCGATAATCTACAGACATTCTTCAGGTGCCACCAGGCTTTTTCACTGGCCTTACCAGAGCATTAAATGGGCTATCAGCTGGATGAATAATGCCAACTTTCTCTAATTCCAATATAGTGGCACTTATCTCTGCATGTCCTCCTGGTAGGCGATACTGCTTTACATTAACTACACGCCTTGGCTTGGGTAACACCTGTGGGTCATGCTTAGCATATCCTCGTAACACAGGCTTTACTGTCTGTATTTACAGCTGAAACTCTCCAACTGTTGTTTGCAGGTACAAACCATAAAGTACATCCATACCCAAGATGTATTCGGCTACAGAGGATATATATACAGTATATACACAAGGAGGTAGCCTTCTTATGCCCAATGGCAATGACACAGCTTGACCTCAGTACTATGTCCTCCATAGCCATCTATATGAACTGTGGCCCCTGGAAACTTATCTGAATTGCTATATATCAGGCTACATTCTGTGCCCGTATCACCAATGCCAAAACACACTGCACATTTGTCCTCAACCAATATATTGCCAATTTAACTTGAGGCCTCTTGTCCTCGCCTGCCCCCAAAAGATGAGTACCTTGGCCTGCTCACTAATCAAAATGGAACAGTTTATACACCTCTTCAGAAGCAACCAGTAAGTCCTTTAAATCCACTAAACATACCTTGCCATCTGTTTCTGGACGTTTGGTAAAACGCTGTTCAGGAAGCAATTGCTGCCACAAGGAAAACAGAACTGTATTTGGCTGCTGGTCAATTTTCTTTTTATCAACCCCTGCTGTAAGCAAGTCAAGCCACATCTGCTTATGGCTAATCTTGGTTGGTCCCTTCGTGATAAAATCCTGAGCGTTTCTTGGGGGTTCGGTCTTATCCACCTTTCAGACTCCTTTTGCTTGTCTCCCATCCTCTACTTCACCCAAGCTGGCTATCATGGTCATTACTCCATGTATAGGACGACCAATGTATAGGGCCAGTATGGCCATCAGTCACCCAAAGGACATTGATGGGGCATTTTGCAGCACTGTGTCTTTCATGCTGCCTGTAAAGTTTTCATCGTCTGGGCCACGAGTGTTCACATTAAACATGGACTGCCATATCCCCAGCTCCCGAATGATTTGGACCAACTCAGCATATGTTTACCATTTACTCACAATCTCGGGCAGTTCTCCAGCATTTGCCCACACAGTTTGGGCAGCTGCATTCACCCAGTCCTTCAAGGGGTGATTACCTCATCCTTGTGCATATCTGTGGCTATTCTGCAGCTGCTGCCCCAGGGATGGGTGTATGGTAATGGAGGCCAATTTCTCCATCTCCTCACCAGAGCATACCACACTATCCATCCCTAGGTCCCATAACCGCAACAGCCAAGCAGTCAGTGTCTCCCCATGTTTCTGCCTGGACTGTCTCCCCAAGTCAACCAGTTCAGCCTGGGTATACGGGACATAGGTGGTGAACTGGGTCACCGTTGGTTGTCTATCTGGTCCCACAGGCTGCTTGTGTCTCAATTTCTCATGCACAACAGGTCATGCCTGGAGATGCATGGTTTCCCCCAATTCACCACTGGGTTGGTCGTCTTCCCTGGTGTGAGAGGCAGGAGTGGCCAGAGGCAGGAGTAGCCAGTCGCTGCATGTCGTCCTCCAGGACATTCATCCGTGCTTCCAACAACTCTGCTTTCTGCTACGAATCTCGATCAGTTTACAGCATAGTGATCAGCAGCCAGGTTCCGGTCAGCAGAAAAGTGGCCACCGGGCACCATATGCTCAAGGATAACCAAATTTCCTCCCCCTCCCAAGGGGTTTTGCGTTGTAGTACCTGGTCTGTGCTGCCTTGCAGTACAGTGTGCAGCAACAAGATCCCGGTCAACAGGAAGGTGGCCATAGGGGAGAGTATATTCAAAAGTAGCCACATTTCCTCCTTCTTCCTAGGGCTTTCATCTCCTGTCACAGACTATGCCAATTGTTGGGCTGGGCTAAGGTCAGAATCCTGTTTGTGATGCCAATTGTCGAGCTCTTTTACCTGCCCGTAATTCTGCTGACTGGGCCAATTGTCAAGCTAGGGCTGGGTCTGGAGCTCACAAACCCTTCAAGCCCATTGTCCAGATTGGGTCACAAACTCTCCACATGCCAGGCTGGGTCCCCAGACCCCTCACACACAGGTTTATGAACTAGGTAACTGGCAAAACAGGTCCTTGGAAGCTGTAGTTTTGAGAGCATTGCTGCACGTGCAGATGCCCGAGGCAGTCAACGCCAGCCAAACCGCAGCAACATGCAGGAGCACTAACTCCACCCACACACGCACAATTTGCTTGTATAGAATGTGCCGCACCACCCCCAGCCAGACAGGCAGGCGAGGGGGCCTGATTAAATTATTCCATTTTCCCAACAGTATTAAAATGATTTCTAAAGATAAATTAATTCATTTATTCTCTCACTCAGCAACTAGTTACTAAATACATATGTGCCAGACTCTTGACCAGGTAACACACAGGTGAAAAAGATAAGTCTCTGCCTTCAAAAAGCTTGTGATGAACATACTTAAGAAACCAACAAAGTGATTTTCATCCCTAAACAAGGAGTACTAGTATGTATATGCAAATAGAGTACAACAGTTTTCTCTTTAAGTTAAATTTAAGACAGATTAAATTTCTAAACTGGTAAGGCTATTTTAAACACAAGCTTTTTGAAGGCAGAGGCTTATCTTTTTCACCTATGTGTCACCTGGTTAAGAGTCTGGCACATAGGTATTTAGTAACTAGTTGCTGAGTGAGTGAATAAATGAATTAATTTATCTTTAGAAATCAGCAATGAGAACTGCTATATGAGGCTTCACTTACCCTTACTCTAGAATTAAGGTAGCAAAGTTCACAGATTAAGTAAATTGATGTTTTTTTAAAAAATGATTATAAAAATATATTTTCTATATAAGTGCTTATTTTAAGAGTTAGAAGAAGTTTCTGTAGGTTGGTGAGGAGTTATGAAGACATCCTTAATGGGGAAGTGAAGGACCCCTTATTCCCACAGCATTTACCACAATGGAAAATACTGGATTACTAAATGTGCTTTTAGAGTTCATTGAAAATGTTGATTAAGATTTCTGTACTGGACACTCTGACTTGCCCTGCCCTGCTCCTCAGCTCCAAACCTTCTCAACTGGGCTGCCACCACAGTCGGTAGAGGTCCTGGAAAGAATCCTCTAAGTCTTAGGCCCAACCCTATCTGACCTGTTTGGGAGTGCTAAATGGAGCACACTCAACAGCTGTGCAGTCCAGTCCTCTCATCTGTAGTTTCCACAGCCTGTGCCAAGTGGTGGCCTACAGAGCCACTTTAATCCTGAACTGGCCATTTAGAAATATTTTATGACCATGTAGGAGAGATTAGCAAGATCTCTCGTACTTGAGAACCAACAATTTCATAACTGTTAGTTGGAAATACAGTTTAAATACAGGATTGTACAGTGTTCTTTGACCACTTGGCAAATAAATTTTAAGAGATAATTTCCTTCTGTGTTTACAATGTTCAATATTTTAAAGCCTGACATATTATGAAAATTTGGAAAAAAATAATTTGTTGAATGATATAAATTTCAATTATAGTAAAACTGAAAAGATTTTTGAGAAAATGACAGCTGTTGCCTTTTATGATTAAATGTTATTTTCTGTTAACATTTTAAGATTACTAATTTCTGTTTTGAACATTGATAATATTCCAAGAAAAGGGTTTATGTGTATGGAAAGAAGGACTGCGTGGCCAAAATTTCAGAAAGGCCCTAGTAAGATAGCATACTGATTAACAAAGGGACAAAATTTATACATTTATGCAGAAAATATATTGACAGACAGACTGATAGCTTATGTCAAAATTAAATAAAAACAAAATTATGTATGGCATGCTGTCAAAGTAAGCTTTTCAGTTTAGAGTAACAAGTGACATTAAGAAAAGGTCATCTCTATTCATATTCATTCTGTATTTACTTCGGGAATTGCTTTTAAACCTCTCCTAGAACAGGTACATTATATATTTTTTAAAAAACAGTCTTCAGAAGAAGTCGCAATTCAAAACCAAATTAGCAATTGCCACTGGAAAAATGTCTCCCCTTTACCACCATTTGAAAGTGAACACTGGCTTCCAAAAGGCTTTGCCATAAGTATCTCATTAAACACCACTATGCATTGCCCTACCTTTTTGTATGCCATCAAAACTTATTTCTGCTGAACAAATTTTTTGCTTAAACTCAAAACTGCTAAACCAGCCAGCAGTAATTAAAATGCCCACCACTCTCAGTGATATTCAAGTAGCCTGAGAGAAACAATTCAGTGCCCCAGAATGCTTAATTTATCAAATGGGAATAACATAGATACTGTAAAAGTATGCCTCATTTAATACCTTCTCTTAATGAATTCAGAATTTGAAATTGGTTTTACCTTATAATCCAAGAAAGAATTCACTTGTTCTACTTCGGAATTACTTATCATGTCACTTTCTTCATCATCAATAATTTCTATTTTCTGTAACACAAGTAGAGAAGTTTTCATAAATACATGTCAGATCATTATCACCACACTCAACAATATATAGAACACATACATTCAATATTCAGGTTATCTGGAATAAATTCTGATACCTGACTGGCTCCTCAGTGTTACACACAGTGTGTGTTTGAGCCACCTTCCTCAGCCTTTAATTGATGACTGCTAAATAAATAGAAAATTACTTTAATGCTTTTTAAAACAGAAAATTTTTTCACAATATTGCTGAAAAAATAGGCATTCAAACTCTGCTTAAATAGCGCCCTCCAGTAACAGGGAACTCGCTTCCTGTAAGGGTAGTCTATTTTAACAGTAAACATATATGATTGATAGGAAGAGCTTTCTTTTTAAAGTCCTCACATGCCTGTTTTTGACTTCTAATGTAAAATGTCAACATATGACATGTATTCCAAAGTCAAATGCAATTTTTAAAAATTCATGTATTTACTGCACTCCATTAGCTAGACAATTGAAAGCAGACTTCTATGATGTAATGATGAAAATTGCTTGGTGATTTGTTTCCTTCACTGGACCATAACAATGGGGGTGAAGAAGGAGGAAGGGAGAGAGAGAGAGAAAGAGAGAGAGAGAGAGAAAGAGAGAGAGAGACAGAGAGACTAAACTACCCTTAGCTTTAGAAGTCAGGTATAGCATAGCTTGTGCAGTATATCGCCCACAGTAGGTACTAATGAAATATCTATCAAAAGAATGCACGAAACAGCTCAGTGCTGATGAAAAGAATAACCACTGATAATTAACAGTAATTTGTTGTATGTTCTCAATTGGCTAGAAAAGAGGAGCTAAAATACTGTCATCATAAAGAAATGATAAAGTTTCATGCTAACAAATATGATAAGTACCCTGATATTTGATCAGCACACACTGTGCATGTATTGAAATATAACTCTTTACCCCATAAATATATACAAAAAATAAATAAAACATAAGAAAATGCTCCCACCATGGGGGTAAGGCAAAAACAAATGACATGAATAAAATCAGCTCTAAATTTTTCTTTTGCATGTAAAAAACACAAAAGAAAATTTTAAAAAGGGAAAAGTTAAGCTAGATTTAGTCACTAACAGACTTTTAAGAATGAGCACATTAATAGCAACATGTTGTAGGCAGAATTTGAAATCGTGCTTCGTATTCGCCAATATGTATATTGATTAAAAGTCACAAATAAACTTGGAATGGTCATATTTGATATATTGCCTACAAGGATACGATATCATTGCAGGTCTGTGACCTGCAGGCTTCTGAGTCAGGAGGACAGCTGCAATTAAATTGCTTTCTACTGCTGCCTGAAGATGAATCTGATGTTTTGTTTTCTATTATAATCACTATAAACTTGGGGCTTAATCATGTCTGCTCTCCCTAGATCTCAGATTTGATTTTTTTTTTTTTTGGATGTTTTTTAGATTCTCTACCTATTTGGATTGGTTCTGGGAAAAAGAACCTAGGCAATTCAGGAAGAAAGGCACCAAAGGCCACTGTATAGATATGTGCATATAAATAGGCTTTATATGTCTGTGTGTTTTGTCATCCATGAATAATTGCGGGCACTCAAAAGTTACAGGCAGAGAAGATCAACCTTTGGAAGTTTGGAGTTTTGTCTCTGAACATCATTTGTTCTTGAAAAATTAGGTGCCTAAGTGACTGTGAGTCATCCCATCCCCTGACTTCATTCATTATCATCAAATGTCTGCTGCAAGGGAGATTCAATGCAGAGGAATTCAGGCTAAAAATTAGCATGTCTTTAGGGGAAAAGAGGTTTCAATTTGTAAATAATCATATATAACTTGTACACTATAACTCAAATCTATAGCAGAAGAATATTATTACTTGGTGGAATTTAAGAATATTAGCATAATTCATATTCGTGGAAAACAACTATTAATGGCTACCAGATGAAAACACGACTTTGAAATGTTGTTTTCCAATATGCCTGTTGAATTTAGTGTTAGAAGGGTCAAACACTGACTTTAACCAGGACTAAAATCAGTAAAATGCAATCTTTAACTATATTCTGCATGTGGAAAACATTGTTATATACTGTTGATGTTTAACAGAGGAAAACTGTATTTTACGTGCTCAACTTTTATTAAAGAGATGTGGCAGGATTATAGTGACAAATAAATAATGTTTATAATGAAAGCCAGGGTAAATCTTGAAGTCACAGCCATTTTGAAACAGAGAAATCCATTACAGGGGTCATTTTACAATGGTTGTAATTAAACACAAAATACTGATTCAAAGGCAATATCAAAAGCACAATGACATTTTCTTTTATGCCTAACTTTATCTTTTCTATTTAAACATAATTTATTATGCATATTTTTGGTTACAGAGTTGAATATCAATACTTGTGTACAATGTGTGATGATCGAATCGGGATAATCAGCATATTCATCATTACAAAATGTAATCATTCTTTGTGATACTTAACCAGTTTCTCACTAATCCCCTCCCTCTTTCCCAACACAGTAACTACAGTTCTGTTCTCTCCTTCTAAAAGTTCAACGTATTATTGTGACCTTTCTTTCTTTACTTCCTTCTTTATTTATTTTTTTAGTTCCCACTTATGAATGAGTACATGCTGTCTTTCTCTTTCTGTGCCTGGCTTAGACTTTAGTTTAATACCATTCTGATTTCTGTATTACTTGATGGGGTCAGAATATAAATAGATGCTGCTAAAACAGCTGTTTACTAAGCATCATTACATGTTTACATTTTCACAAAACCCAGTTTAATACACATGCAGTCTGCCTCTGCCTGCTATTCAGACACTTAATACTGTCTTTCTTCCTCTACTATGATTTTTAAGATGATTAACAGAGTCCAATTTAACTAGAAATTTTAACTAGAAAGTTTACAAACACAGTATACATAGGTATGGTCTGAGCAGAGAACTCAGAGTCAGAAATCCCTGGATACTAGTGCCAGAACTAACAAAGTTTTCCTTCATGATCTCAAGCTAAACTCCGTCTTAATTCTTCCATGTCAAATGACAAGAATCTGTTCTTTGCTAAATGTGTTAAAGAAAAACAGCTTGTTATGTATAAAATGTCATATATGTACTAAGTATTAGGTTTTTATATTTGCAAATCTCCTATATCAAAAAGGTATCATTGAGGTAAAAATGATAACACTTTAAATTTCATTTATTAAGCTCTCAAAGAGATATAATTTCATTGGGAAAACCTAGGTTTTGGTTTGTGAAGTGGAACAAGACTTTATTCTGACAAGGCTGATATTGTCACCAACTGCAAACATGTCCTTGAAATCCATTACATAATGAGGAAAGAATTTCAAACTGTACATACCACATTATCTGCAGATACTGCATGGTGGTCCTCTTCCTTATGAATCCTTGCTTCATTTGGAACAACATCATTGGGCTCTTCTATAGAAAAAAAAGTCATGATTTCATTTTTCATTCCTCAAAATGTTATTAAGTATGTTTTTCTCAAGGTTATGTAAATAATTTCTCTATTGTAAAAAGACACAAATGTCAAATTCATTTCACACATGCCTTGATGAGCAATTCTACTTCTAACAATATATCCTAAAGAAATAGATGTGGATGGGTGCAAAAACAAGGATGGTCACTACTATGCTATTCGTAATTGAAAAAAATGAAAGAAACCTATGTCCTTAACGATGGAGGATTGGAGAACTCATTTAGGACCTGTGTCTACAACAAATACTGTAAAACCACTAAAAATGAAGTAGGCAAATAGTTAACAATAAGGAAAATATTCATAATCTACTGGAAAATGAAAAAATAAAGGTGACAAAACCTAATGTGTAGGTACATATAATCTTAATTTTGTAAAAGAAAAAAGTATAAATTTTCATGGTGGGACAAAAAAATAAAAAATAAAAGACTGGCACTACTTACACCAAAACATTGCCATTATTATCTCTGGATGGAATTATTGGTGATTTTTATTTTTCTTCCTTTTGCTTATTTGTATTTAAATATTTTTCTACAATGAACATGTATTGCTCATCTTAATAAGACAAAAGCAATAAAAATAATGTTTAAATACATGATATAAAATCATAAATGCAGCAAATTTCCAATTTTGTAAAAAGGTGTGTGTATGTGAATGCATGTGTACACACACACACACACACACACACTCCTGTATATATATGCAAAGAGAAAACTGGCAAAAATATCCCCCCACTCTTATTTTCAGAAGGGTTATCACTAAGGGTAGATCATTTCTATTTTTTTAATTGTATTTCCCAGTATTTTCGACAAGGCACATATATTCTTTCCCAACCAAAATTCAATATTCTAAAAGTAAGAAAGAAAAAAATAAAAGAAAATAATTCAGAGAAGCCAGTCTACTAAAAGCCCTTTGTGCTAAACTAGGGGAAATGGCTGGTTCAAGGCAGATGTCTGCATGTATAATCCCCTGTGTTTGAGATTACCCTCATCCCCTCCCCTTAGAACAACAGGCCAGCAATGCTCTTCTCCTTTTTTTTCTGCATAGCCATGTCATGGAAATTATTTGGATAAATATTAGTAGAATTTCTCAGTTCTTTGACAACCAACATTTTATTTCACCTTAGAAAGCAGAACGAAAATGCTTATCAGCCCTTACAAGGATTTTCCAAGCCCATTCGTTTTCAAGGAAAGACATATGCAGTGCCTTGTATGAGCATGGGGTATCATTAGGAGGAAAACGGGGATGATCCGGAAACTCACATATGAGTACATAGAGAATTCAACTTCAAAATATTCAGGAAAACCTTACCATAGTTTAAATGCAACGTCCACTATAAATCCAATTTAAGTGGATTGTTTTGTCCCCTTCATTAGATTTTTCAAAAATAAATTTTATAGTGTATATTTAAGTTATACATCATGATGTTATGATGTTATAAGATACATATATATATATATGCAGTGAAATGGTTACTATAGTGAAACAAATTGACAGATCCATCATATCTCATATCATTAATCATTTTTTCCTCCTGTGGCAAAATCAGCTATAACCTACTCATTAAGCAAAAAGCCTGAATACAATATAATATTATTAACAACAGTTTTAATGTTTTGCATTAGATTTTTCGACTTATTCATCCTACGTATTTGCAACTTTGTATCCGTTGACTTACATCTCCGCATTTCCTGTCTTCCACCCCGATCCTGGTAGCCACTGTTTTATTCTCTCTATATTTGACCTTTTCTCCCCCCTGCCATTTGCCACAACGTGGATGGACCTGGAGGACATTATGCTAGGTTAAATAAACTGGACATAAAAAGAAAAATATTACATGATCTCACTTATATGTGGAATCTAAGAAAAAAAGGTCAAATTAAATTTTTAAAAAAGAATCGTTCTTAGATAGAGGAAACTTTACCTATTCATTATTTAGACATTTGAAATCATGGGCGTTCAGCAACTAAATGAAGTGAAAGGAGGGAAATGTGTCATCAGCTTTAGTTGCAGAGCTGGTATTATTACCTAGCTGGTGGCCTCAGAAATAGGGGTTATAATTATTCCTCAACAAGAACATTACTGATACCATTCCTTGCAGGTTTGCCTTTTATTCCTGTTCTCACTGGCTCATAACTTTGTTCACACTTCTGCTTTACTGGTAACATATTCATAGATGGTTTCATTATTTTAAAAGGTTTAAATAAAACTAGAGGATTTCTAAAATAAACGGGTGCGAAGTGACACAGTTGAATATCATGTTTTCTTTTGCTTACAGATAGCTTAGAAGTTAGCGAAAGTTTGAAAGATAAATACTGTCAATGTGTCTGGTAATTCCTCAAGAAAAGCAGCTTTACTAATTGGAAAATAAACAAATAAGTAGAATTACTAATCAGTGAAAGCTCTAGAGGGCTTTCTATCTGGTGGCTATATGCTCACATCAAGTAACTGTAAGCACAGTTATCTTTCAGGTACACACCTACATAATAGATACAGCTGAAAAAGAGGGTTTCCTGTAAAGTTTAATGCTATATATGTTAATTGCTCACATACTTTTTGCTTTTCCGAATAGTAAAAATCGTTATTGCTCAACCATAAATTTATTTTGGTAGACACAGAGCTTGAAATTAAGGAGCTCATTCATCCCACTGTTACTTTTGCTAGAGTTGGCAGTTGTGGGAGGGGTGAACCCAAGTAGCTTTTTCTTTATCAATTCCAACCACACCTCCTTACTCTTCACCCCCACACAGGGGAAAGGAAAGAAAATGAGAGCAGGGAAGGTGGGAGGTGTAAGGTGGAAGTTAGAGGTAAGACAGAAGCTCTGTATCAGGAAACTATCTACCCTCTCAGCAACAAAAGAATGGAGTTGAAACTGCTAAAACATAAGCAACACTTTCTGTTGACTCTGGTTAAACCTCCCACTAACTGTGTTTTAAAAAATAATCCTTGTTTTTGTTGGTACATATTTTACTAGAAAATTTTAATATGATTTTTAATTGATTTTTTAAACATGTAACATGTAAGCCCTGACTGAAAGATATTTTTTCCCTTCTTAGACATATAAAAGATTCTAACCCTATTGAATCAACAGCCACATTATAAGGATTCTGAAGTCTAGTTAGGTTTTTGAAATAGTATGGTCAGCTTTTCTGATTATTCTCTCTATATCTCTAAGATGTAATTAATAAAAATACCAAAGTGGACATGCACTTAACTACATTTTTATAAACTGAAAAAGAATATGGTTAGCATATTTTAAAGATATGACTTTAATCTAGGCCATATGATACAATTCACTTAATCATTACAAAAGGATCACACAGTCAGACCAATCAGATTAGTATTCTCCATCAGCAAAATGAGGAAGAGAAAACTGTACAAAAAAGGGGCTCTTTTCAGTGTTTGAAAATGCTTTTATGCTTTTCTGTTGCAATTTCTGATGAGAATGAAAATGTTACCATGCAGCTTTGAAAAATAAGACACCAAGAGAAATTCTAGACAATTGCACTTCTCATCAAGTGTTTTTTCATTCATGCATTAAATTCTCTCCCTCTTTTTTTCTCTTTAGGTCTTGATTACTATGCCAGCTGTCTAAGAGAACATGTTATTAAATGACAAAGGATGCCAGTGTAGGAGCAGTCAGTGGTCCATTAAAAGTAGACGGTTAAAGTGACCTTTAAAATTAACTTTCACTTTTTTTCTGTTAACTACTTATTTTCTAAAATTCTCTTTCAGGTGGGGAAGTGGGAATCTAGGGAATGAAACTCCATTTAGGGGCTTCTGTACTTTCCTTTATTAGAATATTTCCTTGCAACTCTCCTACCCACCCACAGAAACACGCAAATCCGTATTTCTCCACTATCCCCCAACTAGCTGCCAGTTATCAGGCTTTAAAGATCCATTCACAAATCCCTGGGAATATCCAAGTATCTCCAGGCAGGCACACACAATTTTGTAAAGATTAACAGATGACAAAATGGCTTAATGGAAATGGCGCAATGCTTTTTTCTTGACGGTTTTAAAATCTGCCTCGCAGTTTTTCTGTACACTAAATTCTGTTATCATCTTCATCAATATCCATAACAAATGTTGAGAGAGAGACAGAGATAGGAAGAGAAAGAGAGAATTGAATATTCACATTGATAACCTTTCAAACACCTGGTCTTAAAATAAATGGCCCTCTCAGTACTAACAGCTTTTCTTTCCCGTTCATTAGTCATTCTACTGCAATCTGCTTGCCTCCCCCACTCCATGCAGTTAATTGCTTTTTCAAAGAACGTCTCAAACACCCAATTCAATAGCTTCTCATTCTTCTTATTACTCAGTCTCTATGAGACCACTGAAATAATGACCTGTCTTCATTCTGAAGTCTCCCTCTTTCCTTGGTTTTAGTAATAGCATACTTCCCTGGTTCTCCTGCTTCAGAAAGTTTCTTCAATGGCTTTTCCCCCTCCTTCAGCCTTCAAATCTGAATATTTCTCAACACACAGTTCTTGTCCATTGTCCTTTTTTGTTTTTCTTTTCTCACTTAACTAAGTCTCCTATTTCTATGGCTAGATATTTTTGGCCTCAATATAGGTAACTCCCATATTTATTTTCATGTCTTAAGCCCTCTTCTGAGTTCCAAACCTTTATTATCCAAGGGCCTACTGGAAAGCTCTACATGGGTGTCCTGCCATCATCTAAAATGCAATACGTGCAAAATTGAATTTATCTTCCTACAATATCTTATCCATTTAATGTAATGACAATAAAAATCTTGAATAAATTTGGGGGGGGATTGGAAAAAATGTATGACTAAATAATTTTAAAGTTCATCTAGTAGAATCAATGTGCTACAAGAGAAGAATAATGATAATGAAAGTCCTACCAGATATTGAGACATTTTATAAAGCCATCGTTGTAAATAAGCAGATCAATGTAATATAACAGGAGGTGCAGAGTTTAACTCACATGTTTATGTCTGCACCTGTGTATGTTTATATGTAAACATGCATATATATGTATGTATATTTGATAAAAAACTACACTTAAACTCACCAGAAAAAGAAAAAGTATTCAACAAATAGTGTAGGTACAGTAGATTAAACATTTGGAAAAATAAAATTAGGTATTTTTCTCACACATCTTAAAGCAAAATCAATTCTAGGTGAAATAAATATCAAATTGTAAAAATGAAACCATAAAAATACAAAAAAAATTCTTACAAAATTATGATGCTTTCATTCAATAGAATATTTAGAATAAAGTTGACTGAGTTTTCTAAAAAAAAGAAAAAAGAGCTCAATAAACATCTGTTGGATGAATGAATGATTTCCCATCTAATCATGTTGGCCATTGAACTTGAGAAGGATCATAAAACCCGAAGAAATTAACTTTCCTGTGCTTGCAATCGTTTTAGCAATAACAATGATGAGCTTGTTTAAAGCAAAGCTATTTTCCACTTCTCAATTTCTAAATAATACAAACTAAGATCTTCAAGGTCATCTACACGGTGTGTAGTGCTAAAAATAAGCCAAAATGCAAGGCCTTTGCTATTATTCATAATAACCAAAACTTGGAAGCCACCCAAATGTCCAATAGCTGGTAAATGAATACAAAATTCAGGCACAGGTACACTAAGAAATGCTTCTTTGCAATCGAAATGAGAGAACTATTGACACATACAAGGATATGGATGAATCTGAAAAACATTATGCTACATACGAGAAGTCTAACATAAAAAACTGCATACCATAAAATTCTATTTATATGAAATTCTAGAAAAAAAAAGCCATAGTGACAGAAAGCAAATGAGTAGTTGCTTGAGGTCAGGGGTTGGAGGGAGAATTAAGTACAAAGGTGCATGAGGAAACGTTTTGGAGGAGGACTGTCCCATATATTTTTCATTATATATATTTAAGGTGTACAACACGATGTCTTATATTAATATACATAGTGAAATGATTGCTACCATATAGCAAATTAACATATCCATTTTCTTATATAGTTACCTTGAGTGTGTGTGTGGTAAGACCACCTACAACCTACACTCTTCACAAATTTTAGTATGCAATACAATTGATTGTGGTGGTGGTCACATGCTTGTGTACAGTTCCAAAAATTCATTAAACCGTATACTTAAGATTATTGAATTTTACCATATGTGAACAATACCCTAATAAAATAGAAGGAAAAAAAGTACAGGGGTATATTTACATAATTGCAGTACAAGGAAGGACTCTACAGTCTGACCTCAAAGTCAGAAACCATAAAGGAAAATATTGGACAACAAGAAAATTGACAAACAAAAATTCTGTTGACAAAGTAGATTTGACAACATGAAGATTACAAAATTGTAGCTAGATAGGAAGAATAAGATCTATTGTTCTGTAGTACTGTAGGGAGAATACAGCCAACAACAAAGAGGATGTTGAATATTCCCAACAAAAAAATGTGACCAATGTTTTAGGTGATGGATATGCTAATTACCCTAATATGATTATTTGCACAGTGTGTAAATGTACCCAAATATCACATCGTACTCCATAAATATATACAATTATCATTGGTCAATTAAGAAAAAATAAATTAAATAGAAAAAAATAATTCAGAGACAGAAATAGATTAGAGGTTACCAGAAACTGAGGGGAAAGAATAATGGGAAGTTATTGCTTAATGAGCACAGAGTTTATGTTTAAAATGACAAAAAAGTTTTGGAAATAGATAGAGGTGATGGTCACAAGGCATTGTGAATGCAATTAATTCCATCCAATTGTATGTTTTAAAATGGTTAAAATGGCAAATAATGTTATATAAATTTTAACACAATAAAAAATAATTTAAAAATTACAAACAAAAATTCTGATACCAGAAAGCACCATAAGAAAAATTAAAAGGCAAAAAATAAACTGGAAAATAGAGTGTTAACATTCCGAACAGGACTCAGTAAAACGAAAACAAACAAAATGATCAAATGCATGATTTTCTCTGTTTCTCAATCACAGATGCAAAAAGACTATATAATGCATAATTCTATTTATATAAAATGACCAAGAAAGAAAACCTTAAGATAATCAGAAAGCAGACTAGTGGTTGCCTACAGCTGAGGGTGAAAGAAAGGACTGACTGCAAATAGGGTCAAAGGAGTTTTCTGAGTGATGAAAATGATCTAAAATTGGATTTTAGTGATGGTTGCACGACTCCATAAAATTTTGTAAAAATCATTGAATTCTACATTTACAATGAATAGATTTTATAATAGGTAAATTAAATCTTAAAAATGTTAATAAAACAGGTGTCAGAAGAGACCTGTTTCTATACTGGAAGACAAATGAAATATACTTCTCATGGACGAAAGGCATAATTTTATGGTATTATTTGAATTCTCATTTAGGGAAACATTGAGAGGTATTATAAAGATGATCTAGTCTCATTCTCTTTTGCAGATAAAAAGCTAAATCTCAATGAATTGAATGCTTTGTCTGAAGTCGTTAAATAGGTAGTGAAAAAGCTAGGACTTGTACCCAGCCTGACTACTAGCCAGGTGTTCGTCATATTGTGCCATACTCTCTTTCCTAACAGTATGTTTATGATGCTCTAACCTAAACTGACTAGAATTCCAATAAGAAAAAGATAATTATTTACTTAGTTGTAATTTTTGAATTGTTGTAATAACCAACATTTCTAAATGTGGGAGATCGTTATTGTGGTAGATGAATGTTCCTTGTGATGACTTGATGTGGGAGACGGTTTAGGTGGAGGCATTAAAAATGAATCTATTTCTTTTCAAATGCTCGGCCAAATGTTTTGAAGATTCTAGAGTTGAAGTGCAGTGAGCTGAAAAGCAAGTAAATGATGCATCAAATTTACAAAGGTTGTTATTAGGAGGTGTGGCATATAAAGTACCTTGAGAGCTTCCTTCAGACAAACAGATGGATGCTTCATCATTTCTGTCATTATCCTCTCCCACTTCAGGCCCAGCTTCCTCTCCTGGTGTGAGTGCAGACAAAGAACCAGACTCAGACTGCTCAGAGAAATCAGCAGGGCCTCCTCTTGGAGGTGGAACTTCAATCCCCATTAAACGATATTTCCTTCTTCGATTCCCAATCCATGTCTTTATGAGAGAAATACAAGAGGAAGTTTTGTAAACATAGAAAACTCAGATGTTATAGTCATTAAAATAATGAATGGATGCTGCATAAAATGATTAAAAAGAATAAATAGTTACATAAAATAATGACATTTTTATTACGTCAGTAAGCTAAAAAAAGTCTTTAATATATTTTATTAGCTGAAAGAGGATATTTATCTAAATATTCAGACTTTCAAGCAACATGAAGTCTATTACAGCTTGCTTTTGTTACTATTTTTGTTTTTGTTTCCAGAGAAAACAATTCACCAAATCTTTCAAAAGAAAAATAAATTGGTTCTTTTTCTAAAAGGAGCTAGGCATACAGCTATAACTGTATTTCGTATCACATTTTTGATCTTGCTAGTTCTAGGTGAAAATGTGCCCTCTATTGATGTTGGCTTCATAATGGTTACCTTGATATTTCAAAGATTTTAAATTTTCATTTTTGTTGGATTTAGAACCAATTTTTAAAACTTTTCACACTGGAATATTTTAGAGGCACAGGAAATCTCAAAGATAGGGTTTGTTTGTTCTTCATTCCATTTCCTCCAACTTAAGTCTTACATAATTATAGTACAATATCAAAAACAGGAAATTGATATCGTACAACGTGTGTTTAGTTCTATGTTCATTTATCAAACGATACCACTTTTCTTCCCACTGTCCCTAATCTCTGGCAACAACTAATCTGCTTTCCACTTCTGTAACTGTGTCTTTTCGAGAATATAACATAAATGGAATCATACAGCAAGTGACCTTTTGCAATCAGCTTTTTTCACTCAGCATAATTCCCTGGAGATTCATTCAAGTTGTGTGCATCAATAGGCCATTCCTTTTTATTGCTAGGTAATATTCTGTGATATGCATATACCAATGTTTGTTCAACCATTCACCTGTTGAAGGACACTTGTATTGTTTACAATTTTTGGCTATTCAAATAAAGCTGTTATGAACAATCACGTATAGTTTTTTGTGCAGACATAAGTTTTTATTTCTCTAGGATAAATGCACAAGAATGCAATTTCTGGGTCATGTAATCACATGTTTTAAAAGAAACTGCCAAATTGTTTTCCAGAGGAGCTGTGCCATTTTACATTCCTGTCAAAAATGTATGAGAGATCCAGTTTCTCAGTATTCTTGCCAGCATTTAGTATTATCAGGTTTTTTTTTTAATTTTGCTGTTTTCATAGTGTGTATTGTGACAGCTCATTGAGTTCTTAATTTGATTTCCCTAATGGCTAGTGATGTTGATCATCTTTCCATGTGCTTATTTGCCATCCATACATCCTCTCACGACTCTTCATTTTGTAATTGAAGTGTTTGTTTCTTTTCACTGTTGACTTTTGCGATTATACCTTCTACACATGTGTTCTTTGTCAGATGTGATTTGCAAATATTTTTTTCCCAGTCTGTAGCTTGAATTTCTATCCTCTTGATATTTTTCAGCATAAGCCTAAAACTACTTAAAAAATAAAGTATATTAATTTTTTAAAATGATTTCAAAAGTAAGTTCATTGAAAAGAACAGTAAAATTGACAAACAACTAGAAAGACTGGCAAAGAAAAAAGAGAGAATTTACAAGTTACTAACATCAGGAATGAACCAGGGAATATCACTGCAGAATTTGCATCCATGACAAGGGTGATAAAGGAATACTACAAACAACTACACAAACAAATTTGATGATTTAGATGAAATGAACCAATTCCTTGAAAAGTGCAAACACCACAATATAAAATAGGTTACTTGGATTTTTTTTTTTTTTTTTTTTTGGCAACTGTCCAGTATGGGGATCTGAACCCTTGACTTTGGTTTTATAAAACTGCACTCTAACCAACTCAGCTGATTGCATTTTGTAAAGATGAGCATACTATTTATCCTGATTTGATCATCACTTATTGTACACAGGTATTGATATTCAGCTCTGTACCCCTCAAATATGCATAATCAATTATGTTTCAAAAAATAAGTAAATAAAATAGATTACCTGAGTAGCCCTATAATTATTAAGAAAATTTAATTCATCATTAAAAACTTCTCCAAAAGTGAAATCTCTAAGCTGCCAAAACCTATAACTAACATCATGCTTAATGGGGGAAAACAGAATGATTTCCTCCTAAGATTGGGAACAAAACAAGATGTCCACTCTGGCCACTCTTAATCAGCACAGTACTGGAGGTTCTAGCCCATGCAATAATTTAAGAAAGGGAAATAAAAAATATACAGATCAAGAAGGAAGAAATAAAACTCTCCCTATTTGCAGATTACATGATAGCCTATGTAGAAAATCCCAAGGAATCTACAAAAACACTGTACAACTAAGAAATGAATTCAGCAAGTTCTCAAGATACAAGATCAACATACAAAAAGTCAATTGTGTTTCTGTATAGTAAAAATGAACACATTGAAACTGAAGTTAAAATTATAATACTATTTCAATCACTCAAAAAATCAAATTCTTCAGAGTAAATCGAACAAAACATGTACAGTACTTGCATGTTGAAAAGTACAAAACACCAATGAAAGAAATCAAAGTAGCTCTAAACAAATGGAGAGGCATTGTGCTCACGGATTGAAAGACTCAACATACTAAAGATGTAAATTCCCCCCAAATTTATATACAGGTTTAGCATAATTCCTATCAAAATTCTGGCAAGATTGTTTTGTAGATATAGATGAGATAATTCTAAAAGTCATATGAGAAGGAAATGAGTTAAAAAAGAATAAAGAAGGAATCCATCTACCCAGTTTCAAGACTTATTATATATACCTGCAGTAATCAAGACTGTGTGATATTGGCAGAAGGATAAACATAGATCAATGGAACAGAATAGAGAACTCATAAATAGTCCCACACAAGTATAACCAGCTTACCTAATTTTTGACAAAGGTGAAAAAGCAATTCAATGAGGGAAGGGTAGTCTTTTCAAGAAATGATGCTGGAGCAATTGGATATCCACACGAAAACAAAAATGGGCCTCAGCCTACATCTCACACCTTATACGAAATGGAACTCAAAATAGATCACAGATGTAAACGTAAAAAATTAAACTATGAAACTTTTAGAAGATAACATGGATATATATAGTTTAAAAGTAAAAAGATAGAATGCAAACAAGAATCAAAAGAAAGAAGTGGATCTATTACTATCAGGTAAAGTAGATTTTAGAGCAAAGAAAAGTACCAGGGACACAGAGGGACATTATACAATAAGTTTGTACTTCATGTATTTTCTATCCTTTTACTTTCCTTTCACTTTTTTATCACTTTACATATATTATTATATTTTAGTTTATTGTATACAGCATAGTGTTGGGTCAACTTTAAAATCCAATGTGCTTGAATTTAGACCATTTAAATTTAATGCAATTATTGTTATGCTAAAGCTTAAATATGTCATTTTATGTGTTGCTTTCCATTGTTCTTTGTGTCTTTTTCTGTTTCTGCCCACCCACGCACTTCTGTGAGCTATTTGAACATTTTTTTATATTTCTGTTTTTATTTATCTGTAGAACTTTTCTGTATCCCTTTGTGTAATTTTTAAGTGGTTGCTCGAGGACATCTATCTATCTACCTATTTAATCTTATGGGACTGTCACAAGAGGGTGAAAATCTAGGTTCTCCACTCCATTGACACCCACTGAGGGAGGGCTTCTTTTTACTCCTAGGTGGATTTTGGAATCCAAGATCTCCACTGGGCTTCCTCTGAAAACACCCCAAAGAAGAGGGGAAGGGCTCCTGATTACTTCTAGTTGGGGGAGGGTGAAAAGTCTTCCACTGACATGGCAGGGGAATGGGAGGGGAAAGAGCTCTCCACTCTTTCTTCTCTGACACCACCTCATCAGTGAGTATTTGGGGCATCTAGTTGTACCCCAACCTGTATATTCTTTTCTGTGTTATTTGGATAGAGAGGTTACAATTTAAACATTTTCTGTCTTGCTAAGCTGCCTTTTCCTGGTTCTCTGGCTAGAGAACTAGGACTTTTTTTTTCTTTTTTTGCACCTATTTATATTTCCGGGTTGTCATCTTTTCCAATATCTATTCTGGGGTATATGAGGCAAAAAGAAAAAACAGGGAACTCACCACTGTGTGAGTGTCATTCCTTGAATCCCATGGTCCCTAGCAGGTGTGACTTCTTTCTACCTTTCAGAGTCTTCTTATGTTTGCTTTTTATATAATGTCCAGGGATTTTAGTTGCACTTAGTGGGAAGAATATGGAAAATTACATCTACTCCATGTTTTTGGAAGCAGCAGTCTAAAATCAGTTTCATTCTCAAGTTTCTAATGCAGTTTTTGAAAAGCCCATTTTATATGGCCAGAATTGGTTAATTTTCTAGTTTTTCCATGCCAATCTACAAAGTAGATTCTCATGCCAATTTACAAAGTGCAGGAAGAATTCTTAAAACATACAGTGTAGAAAGCCATTAAATAACATTTTATAATTTCAGCTCCAAATTTAATTATGATACTTTCTTCTTATACTAGATAGAATTTCTTCTGTACAACAAGGCCTACATAAATACAAAGCCACCTTAGATACTTTCTAATGTAAAGAAAAAAAAAAAAACACAAATGAAGTTAATTTTATACTTGGTAAGTTTTTTTTTGTTTGTTTGTTTTTAAATTTGCAGGGCAAAACAGAAGAACTACTCAGTCCAAGGAAACTAATTCTTCTTTATATTTGTTGGAGACCATTTTCCCTTCAAAGTCCAGAAATATAGTATCTTGGATGTATTTAGCATTCAATACTAAATGTGAATGCTGAAACATATGGATTATTTTGTAGACTCCCAAGTGAAAATTACCCAGTCAAAAAGAAAAATATTTACAGATATTAATTTTCCTACTTTTGCTTAACTTCCCCCATAGGAGAAATATTAGTTTAAAGAGTACAGATCCATTTCAATTTCCTGTTACATTGTCTCATTGAAAACTGATTGCCTGACTCTGAAAAAGCAAAGGACTGCAAATTTTTATTAAAACTCCTTTAAATTACCATGTACTTCACATATTTCCTATCTGTGAATACTGATGCTTATCAAATTGTAAACACAGAATCTTTTCTTATTTACAATAACCCTAGCCACCAATGCTCATGAAAATGACGGTATAAACAGAAAGAGAAAGAAACCAGTCTCCCTAGGATGCTTCTTGTCTCATTTGGGTCATAAAAACTGGAGAAGAATAAAGAAAAAGGTAAGCAGAAGTTGCTATTTATCTTAAACTTCTTTCTCTTTTGCACCCTTCTTGGGAGAAATGAGTGATTATAGAATGTGCATTGATGAAGGTAAAACATGTGATATGAATATTGAAAGTATGTGAGGTTTTATTGCATAATAAGGTTAAAATATTTCCTCTTTAGATACACCTCAAAACTGGAAGGCATTGGGAAAATAATTCAAAATGTAATTACAATGCTAATAATTTTATTACAATTTTACAGAATCTTAGAAGTTGGAATTCATCTTAGAAGCTGCTGTGGTCCGAATATTTGTGTCCCTCCAAAATAATATGCTGAAATCCTGACCCCCAAGGTGACAATATTAGGAGGTGGGGGCTTTGGGAGGTTATTAGGTTATGAGGGTGGATATCTCATAAATGGGATTAGTACGTTTATAAAAGAGACCCTGGAGAGATCCCTCACCTCTTTTGCCATGTGAGATTACAGGAAAAAGGCAGCTGTCTAGGAAGTGGGCCCTTACCAGATACTGAATCAGCCAACACCTTGATCTTGGACTTCCCAGCCTCCAGAACAATGAGAAATACATTTCTTTTGTTTATAAGCCAACCAGTTTATGGTATTTTGTTATAGCAGCCTGTGATGGTTAATTTCATGTGTCAATTTGACTGGGCTAAGGGATGCCTCGAGAGCTGGTAAAACATTATTCCTAGATATGTCCATGAGGTTGTTTCTGGAGGAGATTAACATTTGAAGAGGTAGGTTGAGCAAAGAAGATAACCCATACCAATGTGTGTGGGTATCATACAATACATTAAGAGCCTGAAGTTTCCATCCCATCTTTGCATAAAAACTTCGGAAATATGGAATATACCACTCTGCAAGGTTCCCCAGTTCAGTTTTGGGCAGTTTTTTCAAAATGCTCTTTCATAAACCGAATCAATGTCTATTGTCTTATTTCTTCTAGGTATTGTTTCCAGTTCTTTGCTCTGGATTCTCTTCACCTCAAATCCCTCTTTTACATTCCGGCTATCAAATATGCAAAAGGTAATTTTTTCTCCATTTCTAACTGAACACCCCTACTTTGAAATATTTAGCTTTTCAGCAATTTTATATGACCCATGGGCAAGTTATTTTATTACTCTGGGCCTCGGATTCCTTATGTGCAAAATTAAGAACTGCTTTCCAAATCCATTTCTTGGATAATAAATGTCTCTCCAGGGTAGTCATAAATCCATAGAAAAATACCATATCTTCTCAACCAGAACACCTTATAATCTAGTAAATGTATAGACAATAAACAGACAAGCAAATATAACTTTTGACCAAATGTTACAAAGAGAAAGAACCAGCTAGAATAGTCACAATGACATAGTGCAGTGAAGTCTTCTCCAAATTCACCTGATCATAAGAATTATTGGAAGAAAGGAAATATTTAGACTTCCAGGTCTTTCCTTGCAAATCCTGATTCAGGAGGTCCAGGGTGGAGTGATCTGCATTTTTAAGAAGTATTCAAGATAATTCTAATGATAAAGTACATGCTGGTGAAGTGGAACCGAAAATAGTGTTAGACTGAGAGTAAAGAGACCTGGTCTCTAACCACTGACTGGCTGTGTGATCTTGGACAGGCCATTCCTCAGTCTGGCCTTGTTACACACACACACACACACACACACACACACACACACACTATTATAGTATATACATATAAGTGTATATATTTATACTATATATGCACACATATACATACATTTATATATAAATATAAATATATATATAAATATATATATACTAAGGGCATTGAACTCAATCTTAAGGTGTCTACCAGCTTTGAATCAATATTTATAATAGTCATATAATATATAATAGAGTTTACCATGGAATTAAAAAACACTGATCTTTTTAAAGATATTTCAAATCTAGCTATGCTTCTTTGAAAATGAATACCATTTAATATGTAAAAACATGCATCTGTCTTCCATAAAACTTATTTGCCTTGCAAAATATATTTCAAATATCCAAACATGTGTTCTTCATGCAAATATTTGACCACACAAGAGTACATTTTGACATATATCCACTATAACCCAAACACAGATGGAAAGGGCAGGCCTTAAACTGAATTGTAGCAAGACAAGGGAGGGAACTAACTTTTACTGAGGAATTACAGTGCTTCATACTTATTATCCACATATAATAATAATTCCTCAAAACAGTCTTCTGATATATTATCCCCATTTACTGATAACTGAAGCTCAGAGACTTTAAAACTTTCCATCATGCTAAATTGCAAGTTCCTTGGGAGAGCTGTGTTTCTCCCAAGGCACCTAGAAGAGTTCTGGTGCATTATAGGCATTCAATTTACCTTTGCTAAATGGGTAAGTCAGTACATAATAGGCCCTAAACTGAGAATGACATTTCAACTCAAAGAAATGTATGTACATAATTAATAGTACTTAACAAAGTCAAAGGAAAAATATGCCAAGTTTGTTTCCTAGGCTTCTTATAAGAAATAATAAAGAAAAACAAATCTAAAATTTTCAAATTATACCACAAGTAATAATTAATTAACTAGAGATTCTTAGGCAAAGTTCATTTTGGTGATCAGAAGGTCTATGAGATTTAAAAACATGTAGTTTCTCCTGAAAACTCAGTAATATATTTATGGGCAAACATACTGTTCTTTAGTGTAATGTAACAAATATTATAGAAGAGATCCTCTACAGCCCATCACCTCTTCAAATTTTCTCTCTGTCATGATCATGCTGACAGGTTGGAAAATCAATAGAAACAAAAGGATAGAAGCAGTCCTCTATTCTTTCATGTAGTGTGAGTTTTAGCTAATCTCAAACAAGAAGAAAATGGTATCACTTCTTTCTCCTTTTTCTTAACATTAGGACATTCTGTAGGGATAATAAACTCTGCACACAGTAATGGCTGAGTGAGGGCCCTGATATCAACGGTTTTGGCTATTTTTTATAGTATGTATGTTAGGCCGTTTTCTGTCACTTATCACAGAATACCTGAAACTGGGTAAGCTGTAAGGAAACAGAGTTTATTTCTTACATTTTTTTGTGGCTGGGAAGTCCAAGGTCCAGGGAGCGCACCTGATGAGGGCCTTCTTCTTGGTGGGTACTCTCAGTAGAGTGCTGAGACCAGAGTCCTGAGGTGGCACAGGGTATCACATGGCAAGGAGTCTGAGAGGGTATATTAATGTGCTCACTTGCTCTCCTTATAAATCCACCAGTACCACTCAGCCATTAACCAATTAATTCATGAATGGATTAATCCATTTGTGAGGGTATAGCCCTCATAATCCAATCAACTCCCAAAGGCCCCATTTTTCAACACTGCCACACTGAGGATCAAACTTCCATATGAACTTTGGAAGAGACAGGTATTCAGACCATAGCAATATGCCTACAATCCCTTGATATCAGAGAATTCTAGCCAGGAATCCTGGGGATATCTTATTTTTCTTTGGAAAGAGTATATTTTTAAAGACACTGTCCCTGTTTCCCCTCTATTGTAGTATGGGGGTCTCAAAAGAAGCCCTATGGCTGTCTACAGAGCTTGAAAGCTGCTGTCATGGCACAAGGTACTTATTAGCCCAGTGGCATATTAAATTTAAAAAAAAAAGAAAAACTCAGTAGAAAAGTCGGAAGATAAATTTGGAAATATCTTACTAAAAGTAGAACAAAAGGACACACAGATTGAAAACGGAAATCTGAGAGTAACAGTTGCATTCCAGGCACAGAGATCAACCAATCCAGATTAGAGCAGATCAAAAGATTCGAGGAAAGATTTCCTCAAGATAATGAACTTGTTATACTTTCAAATGTGTATGAATGTATTGAGAGGAAATATGTACTACTGGGAAAGGGTTTAAGGATAAATTAGTAGTAAATACCTAGAAAATGAAACAAGCAAACATATAAATCTCAGAAACAAAAACTAAGTAAATTGTGTACTACCGGGAAGCAAAATAATGTTATGCAAAAAAGGAAAAAATAGTACTGTGCTATATAATTCAAATGTGTAAAGAATTTACTGAATATGAAACTAACCAAAATTATGGGAGGATAAGGAGAGAGGAAGTATGCATGTAAATGAAAGGATCAATGAAGAGACACTGAAAGAGATCTTTTTGAAGCCATGCATTTTATAGTGAAAAATCAGTAAAACAATGCCTAACATTGAAAAATCAAGAACTAGGGCCGGCCCGGTGGCGCACTGCTACAGTGCGCCGCTTGGGAGCGCGCGGCAGTGCTCCCGCCAAGGGTTCGGATCCCACATACAGACCGGTTCCCGCTCACTGGCTGAGCGAGGTGCGGGCGCAATACCGAGGGTTGCGATCCATTGCTGGACACAAAAAAAGACAAAAAGGAAAAAAAAAAAAAAAGAAAAATCAAGAACTAGCAATATAAACAGATATAAGAGAGACTGCTGGCTACTCCCCATATTTGTCCTCACTTTCTTTCAGAGTAATGGAAGGTTTAGCTGGACATATGGTTGCTCACAGTAAAACTACATTTGCAAATTCCCTTGCAGTTTGTCATGACTATGTGACTAGTCTTTAGCCAATAGGATATAAGTGAGAGTGTCTTATGGCAGTTTCCAAGAGCCCCCTTTAAAAGATAGCTGATATACACCCTTTGCCCCTTCTCCTTCCCCTTCATTGGACCTTGAGAAAAAAGGCAACATCATAGGGATGGCAGAATGAAAGTTGGAAGGCACCAGGGTCTCTGAGGACTTCATAGAGCAGACCTGCCATGCCAGTTGTAAATTGCATACACCTGGACCAATAAATGGAATTGTAATATCTAAGCCAATGTTACTTTGAGTCTTTCTGTTACAGCTAAACCTAATCCTAATTAACACAAAACATGTATCATAGATAGAGGTAAATACCAAAGGAATCATCTAAAAGAGTGGAAAGTGGTTGACTTTGGCTGTTGGAAAATGGGAAGGTGGAAGAGTGAAGAATGTTGGTTTTGTAGAAATTTCTACAGAACTTGACTCCTTAAGCTGTGTACATATAGAACTTTAATTTTAACAAATAAAAATGACAACGACAACAAGAACACATGCTCTACATTTCCCTATTCTTGACTTTTGCTTAGGCTCATATTATGGTCCCACTCCAATTTCTCTTCTGTCATTTATATTCATCTGTCATCTTTCTTGCTAGCCCCTAAGCTCCTTAAAAACAGGAATAATGTCTAATGTATTTCTCTCTCCTTAGTATACACTAACAGATAACAGCATGCTCAGTAAATACAAGATTGAATTTGATTTCACATCTGGCTCCCTACAAGAAGCAGCAATGCTCTGAACAGGTCAGTATTTATTTTAAGAATAGTATTTATTTTGAGAAATCTGTGCTCTACAACTTCTTGCTATATTGATCTTTCTCCATATGAGAAAATACTTTATTTCTTCTTCTAGAAGAGTTTTATGTTTTGTCACCTGTTCTTTAATAGTATCTGTCTCTTGACCTTCTGGGACTATCCTGTACTGAAGACAATTCATACTTGCTTACAAGAGCCAATTGTTAGCATATCTTCTCAGTGTTAAGTTAGACATGGAATCAGCCTTGGTGGGAATCTTTACACCACAGAAATCAGCAAGCACTACAAATAAAGACATTTTTTCCCTTACAGAGCTAATTGTTAAATACTTAAAGCACCACTACTAGCTATATATTTTAAAATGTTTTTATTGAAATATAATTGATTATACGTATTTGTGAAGTACAGAGTTGACTATCAGTATCTGTGTACAATATGTGATGATCAAATCAGGATAGCTGGCATATACATCATTACAAAATGTAAAAGGTAGATTTGTGGTTTTTGCCACAAAACAAGTCTTAATACATTTTAAAAGAATAAGATCATCGAAAATATGTTCTCTGACCATAATAACAGAAGGAAATTTAGAAAATTCACAAATATATGGAAATTAAATAACAGTCTCCTACATAAACAATGAGTAGAAAGAAATATCACAGGAAAATTAGAGAGTACTTTGAGATAAAAATCAAAGCTCAACATATCAAAATTTATAGGATGCAGGGCTCATGCTGTGCTTAAAGGAAAATTTATGCTCATAAACACCTATATTAAGAATAAGAAAAATCTCGGGCCGGCCCGGTGGCGCACTGGAGAGTGTGCTGCTTGGGAGTGCGGCGGCGCTCCCGCCGAGGGTTCGGATCCCATGTGGAGACCGGTTCCCGCTCACTGGTTGAGCGCGGTGCAGGCACAACACCGAGGGGTGCGATCCTGTTACCGGTCAGTAAAAAAGACAAAAAGGAAAAAAAAAAAAAAAAGAATAAGAAAAATCTCAATAGAGTAATGTAAACTTCTACCTGAAGAAAATAGGAAAAGAAGAGCAAACTAAAACAAAAGCACACATAAGTAGGAAATAACAAAGATTACAACAGAAATATAGTGAATTAAGAAATAGAGATAATCAACAAAACCAAAAATTGATTCTTTAAAAAGATAACAAAATTTACAAACCTTTAGATTATCTGAAATTACTAAAATCAAAATAAAGCAGGGGCGTTATTACATTGTCATTTTTTTTTTTTTTGTGGTGGTAAGATTTAGTTTCTCTCTCTTGTTTGCATTTTTATTCTACCAGTGGGTTTTGCTCTTTCTTGTATATTCATGGTAGTAATTATCATTTTTCAGATTCCAGATGCAGTACTTCCTTGAGGATTTCTTGTAGGGCGGGTTGTTTGGTGGTGAACTTCCACAACTTTTGTTTTTCTGGAAAATAAACTATTTTCACCTTGTTTCTAAAGGATAGGTTTGCTGGGTATAGTATTCTTGGCTGGCAGTTTTGTTTTCTTTTTTTTCTTTTTTCTTTTAGTATTTCAAATATATCATCCCATTATTTTCTGGCCTGTAGAGTTTAATTTGAGAAGTCTGCTGGCTAGCCTGATAGGGGCTCCCTTATAGGTGACTTTTTGCTTTTCTCTTGCTTCCTTTAAGAATCTCTCTTTTTCTTTAAGCTTTGCCAGTTTGACTATAATGTGTCTTGGATAGGATATTTTTGGGTTGAATCAATTTGGGGATCTTTGAGCCTCCTGGATCTAAACGTCCATGTCTCCACCTGTACCTGGGAAGCTTTCTGTTATTATTTCATTGAATAGTTTTTCCATGCCTTTTCCTTTCTCCTCCCCTTCTGTAATACCCATTATTTGAATGTTTGTGCACTTATGGCTGTCTGCTAGCACTCTTAGTTTTTTTTTTCATTTTTAAAATTTTTTTTCTTTTTTTTTTTGGTCCACCTGGGTTATTTCAAAAAGACTATCTTCAAGATCAGAAATTCTTTCCTCTGTTTGTTCTAGCCTGCTGCTTAAGCTATTGGTTGTGTTTTTATTTTGTTGAGTGAATATTTCAGTTCCATAAGTTCTGCTACATTCTTTTTAAAGGTATTAATCTCTTTATAAATTTCCTCCTTCACATCCTGGATTATTTTTCTCATTTCATTATGTTGTCTAACTGAGTCTTCTCATATCTCAGTGAGTTTCCTTAAGATTGTTGTTCGGAATTCCTTTTCAGTCATTTCAAGGGTTTCCTGCTCTATAAGGTCTGGTATTTGAGAATTATTATATTCTTTTGGTAGTGTCATATTTTCTTGGGTTTTCATATTTCTAATCTCTATGTTGATGTCTGGTAATCTGTTAGAGGAGTTTCTTCTGTTACTCTGGAGTGGTCTTTGAGGAGAGAGACATCCTTTCCTTTTTCCAGTCTCTGTTGGTGACTCTCCTATGCACTAGAGTCTCTGGTGGGCCACCTGCAGGTTGGCTGTGGCTATGCTGTGGCATCAAGACACTTTTGCAACAGCCGTGGCTGTGGTAGTGACTGTGGCAGGCCACCTGCACAAAAGTGGCCTTTTCATCATTCTTTCTTGCCTGCCCTTGGCTCCTGCCTAAAACTATGGGCATTGCTCTCTTGCATGCTTCTGGGCAGAGAGGGCTGGCTGCCCTCACTGGCTATATCTTAAATCAACATTTTCAAAAGGAATGTAAGCTACTGTTCACATAACTCATTGGTATAACTTTTTATCTATTTTTTATTATGTAATCTGTGAGATGTATTTCAGATCACCTCATGCAATTTTTTTCATATGTTTTTTTTTTTTTCTGGCAGCTGGTTGGTAAGGGGATCTGAACCTTTGATCTTGGTGTTACCAACATCACTCTCTAACCAAGAAAGCTAACCAGCCAGCTCAGACTTCATGCAATTGTTTAAATAGCGTTACTGGGAGATATGTAACACACCATATAATTCACTCATTTAATGTATACAATTAAAAGGTTTTCAATACATTCACAGAGCTGTGCAACAATCACCACTATCCGATTACAGAACACTTTTATCATGCCAGAAAGAAACTCCATACTCATTAGCAGTCATTCCTTATTCCTCCCTATCTCCAATCCCTGGCTATCACTAATCTACTTTGTCTCTACAGTGTGCCTATTCTGGATGCTTCATATCAATGGAATTATACAATATGTGGTCTATTGTGACTGGCCTCTTTCACTTAGCATAATGTTTTCAATGTTCAACCATTTTGTAGTGTGTATCAATATTTTATTCTTTTATATGACTCCGTAATATTCCATTATATGCATATGCCACAGTTTATCCATTCACTAGGTGAACATTTGGGTTGTTTCTAGTTTGGAGCTATTATGGATAATGCTGCTATGAATATTTGTGTACAAATTTTTGAGTGGACATATATTTCATTCTTTTGACTGTACATCTAGGAGTGGGATTGTTGGGTCATAAGTTAACTACCTGTTAAACATTTTGAGGACTGTTTTCCAAAGTAGCTAAACATTTCACTTTCTCACCAGCAGTGTATAAGGGTTCCAATTTCTCCACATCCTGGCCAACACCTGATATTATCTGTCTTTTGTTATAGCCATCACTGTGGGTGTTAAGTGGTATCTCGTTATGGTTTTTATTTCTATGACTAATGGTGTTGAACATCTTTTCATTTGTTTATTGGCCATTTGTATATCTTTTTTGGAGAAATGTATATTCAGATCCTTGGCCTATTTTAAACTGTGTTATTTGCCTTTTCACTATTGAATTGTGTTCTTTACATAGTCTGAATGCAAGTTCCTTATCAGATTATGATTTGAAAAAATTGTCTCCCATTCGATGGGTTATCTTTTCATTTTATTGATGGTATTGGTTGCAGCACCTCATGTTATCTTCAAAGCTTTCATTTATGACACTCATCAACTACAGCATGAAAATTATTGAAAATGCCTTACCCGAACTATTTCACAGTCAACATTTAATTCAGTTGCAACAGCTTCAATTTTCTCTCTACAAACAGAGCCTAGGCTGGTCATGCCATTGTCCCAGTACTTCTTTAGGGTTGCTAAGTCTCGGTCACTGAACTGAGTGCGATCCTGTAGCTGAAAAACACATTTTGAAAAATTAGAATAATAAAAGGAAATAATGTTTTAGAGTGGACCATTGAGGTGAGATGTGCTAGGTTACTTTCAACACATAATAGCAGCTAAATTCATTTCCTAATTCTTACTCTGTGCTCCCCCATATTGAAAATGACCATTTTCATTGTTTGCATTTCCATGATGCAATACAATGTGCTAGGATAAAATGAGTAGAATTTTTTTAACTGATATCAATTAAACAATGTTGGTTTCAAATGGCTTTAATTACACAAATAATACAGGTTAGTTGTAGAAAATATAAATTAATAAGAGAATTTAAAATTACCCACAACTTGGAAATAACACTTATTAACATTTTAATGTATATTCTTTCAAACTTTTTTCTATAATACACATATTCACATTCACACACTACACAGCTAAAAAAACAAAGACAGGATTATATTAGTGTGCTGCCTTTTGATAAATTAATCTAGATTTGTCATACAAATCTAGACATATTTCCTACTAATGTTACAATTAACTAAAATGGTAAATAAGAGAAATGTGAGAAGATAATGTAGACCTAAAAAAATCATATTTATGGCTTTAGAAAGTTTCATAATAAGCCTACTCTTTTTTTTATTAGACTTTTTTAATCCAATATACTTTGGACTTTATATATTGTTTTAATTAGACAACTCCTGGAGGCATCCCTAGGAAGTAAACCAGAAACATGATAGAATAGTGACCTCCATTTTGCTGACAAGGTATCAGGAAAAAAAAAATGTCAAAGGACTCATTAAAGGTCATAGGCAGTCCAACGCAGAGCTAGAAATGGAAATATCTCTGATTTTTTTCTAGCAGCTTTATCCCTGTGATGTCTCCATTTATCTCAAGGGGTGGCAGGAAAATCTAAAAATGAACTTTAATTAAAAATATATGTCCTGCAAAGCCCTGTGTTGTGTGTATGTGTGTGTCTGTGATGAGAGAGAAAGAACCCATGAGAGTGAGTTGGGGACAAGTGTTGCAAAACATGGCATAAGTTACATGATTCGGTAGCTGCCTTCTGCCTATAATGATATGATCTGGTCCCACACAGAAGTTAGATCTCAAATACTTCCTAGACATACACCGCTTTCAACATTTCTTTTAATTGAAATTTAAAATGGAGCCCTCCCCTATATGAGATTTGGGTAAGAGTGGAAAATAATATCTTCAACATATAAAACATGACTTAAATAAAAAGGGTTTCTTTTTATATAAAAATAAAAAGGGTTTTATATAAACCCTTTATATTAAAAGGGTTTATTTATAGCTAAAACTGATGCAATACTGAACAATTTTAAACAAATTTAAATTTTTAAACAAACAAATTTGTGTCTTTAAAGCTACCACCTTTTAAAAAGTATTTTTAGCCACCAGGAGGAAAAGTAACATGTGAATTCTTAGTTTACTACTGACAGGTTGAAGTTAGATTGAATAATTAAAGCATGTCTCTTCATAAGAAATATACTACTTTGTGTGTCTGTGTGCGTGTGTGTATGTGCTGATAAATTTTATTATCAGCTAAATCTGTTTCCCTCTTACTTACAAAAACCCTGATATATAAGTATGAATACTAAATGACATGTTCCGAACAAATGAATCAAGGTATGCCATCTGTTGCTTTGCTTTCCACAGATTTGTTACCCCCTTTCCCCTGGGTGGCAGAGCCGCAAAGGATTACTCAAAGCCCATCTCTTCTAAGCAGTGAGAAGCCCTGAAGGGGTTAATCTCCCAGAACCCTCAAGAGAGAAGCATTCCTTCCATTTGGGAAATTAACTACAAATTGGGGTTCTCTTCCTGCATTTATTCTCCAGACCAGGAAGTTACAGGAAGAGAACATAGGTGGGGTTATAGTTTAACAATATAGGCTGGTAACAGTCAGTAAAACAAGCAAGGTAACATTCCATAATGCAATTTGCAAGAAGTTAAGTCAATCTGCCAACAAAAGCTTGATCTTAGCAAACATTCTCTGTTCTTACAGCAATTTCCCAGTATCTTTACCTATCAGTCAGTAACCTGTCTGTCCTCTGAGCCAGCAGCCTTGCTGTGCTACAATTCTTTATCTTACAACAGAGACTATAACCTGGAGAAAATTTCCTATCTTTTGCAAGGTCAACATTTTATATGTACTTTTAAGAAGTTAAGCTAAACCTAAAACTGGAAGAAACTAGGCCCTGTGAAATATATTTGCTTTATAAATGTAAGTATACTCCACAGCCATCCAAGTTTGTTTATTCAAGAATAACTCTCAAGTTATTTACAACATAAAAAATCACATTGGGTATTCATCCTACATTGATTACACAATAATTGTGAAGCTAAAATACTCAAAATAAAACAGAAAGCAAAATAAATGGTAGTAAGATTCTAGGTAGATTCAAATAATTCATCATAACAGCCAGCATAAATATTCCTATAATTTTTCATTGCACCAAATTCTCCAGTGCAAGCTAACCTACATTACTGTCAGAGTGGAAGGAATAGTGAACAGAACACTGAACACACTCAGCCAATTAATTTGTAATTCCTTTAGAGGACATCCAAAGCTGATTCATTCTTTAAATTGAACTAAATAAAACCTGATTTGATTTGCTAGAAATGTGCTGGGGTCTAAGCATTAGCAATGCTAAAGATGACCTACTACAACAACACCTATTAAGTAGAAGCTTATGGGGAAAGAGCAGTTATTTTTAAACCTCCTAAGAGCATATTTTAACTAAGAAAATAAATAAGTAATAAAAATCAGTTAGCATTAAAACCGTGAATACCTACTTAGAGGGAAAAAAGGTGGACAGTTAAAGGAGAAGGTGAATTTTTCTCTAAGGAAGCCTGAAGTTGACGTCAGTTTTGTCTTTCTATTGGATTCTTGAGCCACTTTCACTTTACAAGACTTCTTGAAGCCTAAACCTCTGGCTGAGGGGTTTAGGCTTCAAGAAGGTGAGGGAGACAGGCAATTATCTTGTTGATATTGTGCATTCCAGTAACCCAGGAAATCTAAGGTGAAACCTAAGCAGTGGCCCAAGTAACCAGATAATTGTGTTGATTTCATTTGGCTTATACTGAAATGCAATAGACAGAAATTTTCTGGCCTTTTCACCAGCCTCAAGGACACTTCTAGAAATTTGGTTCTTTGCTTTTCTCTTCAAAATAACACCAGGTGACAAAACCCTGATATAGGAGGGGTGCCGATTTTCCTGTTTTAAGTATGTATCTTAAGTGAATGTGGAACTGAGCCACACATTAGTACTTAGATAAAACTCCTTTGAAATTACAACTATTAAAATTTTCTAGCTCAACTAACACTTCCCTCAGCTTTCTCACCCAGTTTTCCATTTGATGTTCACTATTCTGCCCTGTCCAGATCATCAGTCCAGACACTAGCCCATACTGTTGAGGTTTCAAACTTGTTTTGTGAAAGTTTTTTCATCTTTCCATTAGATTAAGGACTCCTGAATAGCAGAGATCATGCCCTTTTACTTTTATTTATATATATATTTTTAAAAAGCAATATAAAATAGTCTAATGATCAGAAAGGTATAAAAAAATGAACTACAGTCTTCTCCCTTCCTTACTTGCAAACTTACAATCCTGACACCAAAAGCAAAGACTGTCAGTCATTTCCTTAATAACTTTTTTTTTTTTTCCTTTTTGTCTTTTTTCGTGTCCGGCAACGGATCGCAACCCTCAGTGTTGCGCCCGTACCGGACCGGGACTGGCAACGGGATCACAACCCTCGGTGTTG
>NW_007727922.1:92625-157524 GCF_000696425.1 Galeopterus variegatus
GCGCCCGCACCTCGCTCAGCCAGTGAGCGGGAACCGGTCTGTATGTGGGATCCGAACCCTCGGCGGGAGCGCCGCCGCGCTCCCAAGCAGTGCACTGTAGCAGTGCGCCACCGGGCTGGCCCCTTAATAACTTTCCAGGACAAAAATGCATATACATTTTTTAAAAACCCAAACAAATGACAAGATATTACAAACAAACTTTTCCACTTAATAGTATGTCTTGGAGATCTTTTTATATCATTATATACAAATTTACCTCAGTTTTCTTTTGTGTGGTAAGAACACTTAGCGTGAGATCAAACTTCTTACCAAAATTTTAAGTGCACAATACATTATTAATCATAGGTACAATGTTGCACAGCAGATCTCTAGAACTTATTCACCTTGTCTACTCCCCATTTCCTCCTCCCCCCAGCCCCTGACAACCATTTTTCTCTTCTCTATTTCTATGAACTTGACTGTTTTAGATACCTTGTAGAAGTGCAATCATGCAGTATTTGCCCTTCTGCAACTGGCTTACTTCCTTAGCATAATATCCTTCAGGTTCATCCATGTTATCACATTAGGCAGGGTTTTCTTCTTTTTTAAGGTTGAATAATATTCCATTGTGTATATATACTACATTTTCTTTATTCATTCATCCCTCAATGGATATTTAGGTTGTTTCCACATTTTGGCAATTGTGTTGCAATGAACATGGAAATGCAGATATCTCTTTGACGTACTGATTTCATTTCCTTTGGGTATATACCCAGAAGTGGGTTTGCTGGATCATACAGTAGTTCTTTTTTTTCCTTTTTGTCTTTTTTCGTGTCCGGCAACGGATCGCAACCCTCAGTGTCGCGCCCGGACCAGACCGGGACCGGCAACGGGATTGCAACCCTCGGTGCTGCGCCCGCGCACCTCGCTCAGCCAGTGAGCGGGAACCGGTCTGTATGTTGGATCCGAACCCTCGGCGGGAGGGCTGCCGTGCTCCCAAGTGGCGCACTGTAGCAGTGCGCCACCGGGCCGGCCCCAGTAGTTCTTTTTAAAAATTGTTTGTGTAGCTCAGTCTTTTTAACTGCTACGTTGTACTCCATCATATGGAAACTCCACAATTTAAACAGTAATTTATTGATGAACATTTAGATTGTTTTCAGGTTGTTATTATTAAACATAATGCTGAAACAAACATCCTTGTACATACATCTTATTTTATATTTGCAATTATATGTGATATGAAATTTCTAGCAATGTGTTTTGATCACCTCCGCTTCACCCCATTGGTGAGGAAGGAATACCTGCCCTAGAGTCATAGGGATGGCCAAAAACATGACTCCCAACACTGGGCAGATGAGATGAACAGCAGTGTATTAGTCACATGTACTCACAGCCCAAGGACACCCTATATCATGCAGGGCCACATGGGGTTGCACTTGGGAAGAGAGTGAACATCAGGTGCTGTGGGAAGCAGGCTTTGTAGTAACAAGAGGGTGGGGTAACCCTGGTTCCCAAAGGAAGACATGATTGGCTTGTTTGAATTATTCTGTGGGCCAGCAGGAAACTGAGGTCAACTACTCACGGATGAGTAGGTAGTGTACCTGGTGCCTATGATAAGGAACATTGTTTGAATAGCACACTTCGTCTTCAGGAAGACAACAGGAAGGGCCATTAAAGCCATTCACAGTTTTCTCTAGATGTCAAGACACACATAATATGAGGCCTTAATTTTAGGCCTTTTACCACAAAGTGGGATTGGTAAGGCAAAGAGTATTTGAATTAAAAAATTTTTAATAAACATTCTCAAAATGTCCTTGAATGAAGGCAGAAATATATGTCGTCCTATTTTACCATATCTTTATCAATACTAGGTTTTATTCAACTTTGTAGTTTTTGACAATTTAGTAAAAAAAAAGTTTTCTTATATTCATTTGTATTCTTTATATGATTGACCATTTTTATATGCTTATTGGCCATATGTACTTATTTTTCTATGAAATGCTTAAAGAATCATGATTTTCTTTCTTACTTATTTTTTAAATGTATATACCCCTAGTCAACAGAACTGTATTAAACATGTGTTAGAGTGCTATCTTTTTTTGTACAAAATCATATTTTTTAAAATGTTGAAAATAATTTTATAGGATTAGCAATGGTTTATCCTTTTGATTTATGCATGTGACTTTTAGAAAATCTTTAGACCTACAGATATATCTTTCCACCCTATTTATTCATTGACACAGTCCCCATTTTCAGTGAAAGTGTCTTATCTGTAAGAGGTTGAATATCATATCTTCAAAAAGAATCCTCTTGCCCCCAAGACCTCCCCGCCCCGAGGTGAGCCGAGGAGACCCATGTGGCACTGGGGACTCATTCTACAGCCACAGATTAGGGAACAGGACCCAAAGTGGTATAATATAACTACAACCACACCTACTGTCAAGCAAAGACAATTCGCCACCACAGTAGAAGCCAGAGCCACTCTGCAGGTAACCTACTACTCATTTGACTACACTGATATAAGAACAGTCACCAGTAAAGCCTGCAAATAGAGAAAGAAATCTTTATCCTCATAGCCAAACTCAGTGTAATAGAAGAAGTAAACCCTCTACTTAATGGCCAAATGTCAAGGAAAAAATATTAGAACTACAAATAAATGAGAAGATATGACACCACCGAAGGAACACAGTAATGCTCAAATTTCAGACTGCATGGAACAGGGAATCCTTGAAATGTCTGAAAAAGAATTCTGAGCAATGATCTTAAGAAAATTCAAAGAAATAAAAGAAGGCTCAATTAGAGAATACAAAGAAACAAGAAAAAATATCCAGAATATAAAGGAGGAAACTTACAAAGAGATTAATACCTTTAAAAAGAGAGTGTAGCAGAATGTCTAGAAATGAAGTATTCACTCAGTGAAATAAAAAACACATCAGAGAGCTTCAGCAACAGCATAGAGCAAGCAGAAAAAAGAATTTCAGATCTGGAATATGGTCTTTTCAAAATAACCCAGGCAGACAAAATAAAGGAAAAAATAATTAAAGATAATAAAGAAAATCTAAGAGAGATAGCAGAAAACCTCAAGTGCTCTAACATCCGATTTGTGGGTATTCCAGAAGGGGAGGAGAAAGGAAAAGATATTGAAAACCTATTCAAGGAAATAGTAACAGAAAACTTCCCAGGTGTAGGGAGAGATACAGACCTTCAGATCCAGGAAGCTCAAAGGTCCCCAAACAGATTCCATCCAAAAAGATCCTCACCAAGACACATTATAGTTAAATTTGTAAAGCTCAAAGACAAAGAGAATTCTAGAAAGCAGCAAGAGAAAAGCATCAAGTCACTTATAGGGGAGGCCCCATCAGACTAACAGCAGACTTCTCAACCAAAACCCTACAGGCCAGAAGAAAATGGAATGATATATTCAAAATGCTAAAAAAAAAAAAAAAATTGCCAACTAAGAATTCTTTACCTAGCAAGGCTCTCCTTCAGAAATGAGGGAGCAATAGTGTATTTCCCAGACAAACAAAAGTTGTGGGAGTTCACCACCACATGACCAGCCCTGCAAGAAATTCTCAAGGGAGTCATTCATCTGGAATCTGAATAATGATGACCACTATCACAAATACACAAGAAAGAGCAAAACCCACTGTTAAAACAAAAATGCCAGCAAGGAAGAGAAAGAAGCTAAATCATCCCACCTAAAATTTCCAACTAAAATTGAAGAAGAGGAATAAAAAGGAAAATAATGATCGAAAGATATTTAAATCATCTAAACAAAAAGCAATTAAATGACAGGAATTAAACAAGATGTGTCAATAAATACCCTAAATGTGAATTAAACTCCCCAGTCAAAAGACACAGACTGACTGATTGGATTAAAAACCTAGACCCAAGTATATGCTGTTTTCAGGAGACCCACCTCACTTGTAGAGATACACGCAGACTAAAAGTGAAGGGATAAAAAAGGTATACCATGCAAATGGAAACCAGAACGAGCCAGAGTAGCTATTCTTATATCTGATAAAATAGACTTTAAGCCAAAAAACATAAAAAGAGACAAAGAAGGCCACTATATATTGATAAAAGGATCTATCCAGCTAGAAGGCATAACAATCATAAATATATATGCACCCTATAATGGAGCACCCAGATATATAAAGCAAACACTGTTAGAACTAAAGAGAGAAATCAGCCCTAATACATTAATAGTGGGTGATCTGAATACCCCTCTCTCAGTATGGGACAGATCTTCCCGGCAACAAGTCAACAAAGAGACACAGGATTTAAGCTATACCTTAGACCAACTGTACCTGGCAGATATATACAGAACATCACACCCAACTGCTAAGGAATATACTTTCTTCTTATCAGCTGTGGAACATTCTCCAGTATAGACCACATACTAGGGCACAAACCTAGTCTCAGCAAAATTTAAAATATTGAAATCATTCTAAGTATCTTTTCAGACCTCAATGGACAAAAACTGAAAATTAATAATACTCAAAACTCTAGAAACTATACAAATACATGGAAACTAAATAATAGGCTCCTAAACGACCTGTGGGTCCAAGATGCAACTAAACAGGAAATCAAAAAATTTCTAGAAACTAATAAAAACGAAGATATATCATACCAAAACCTCTGGGATACTGCAAAAGCAGCACTAAGAGGCAAACTTATTACAATAAATGCTTACATCAAGAGAACAAAAAGACTTCAAATAAACAACCTAACACTATGCCTCCAAAAACTTGCAAAACAACAGTCCAAACCTAAGTGTAGCAGATGGAAAGAAATAATTAAGATCAGAACAGAACTAAATGTAATAGAGATCCAAAAAACCAGAGAAAGGATTAACAAAACAGAAAGTTGTTTTTTTGAGAAGATAAATAAAATAGACAAACCATTAGCTAGGTTAACAAACAAAAGAGAAAAGACCCAAATAAGAAAAATCAGAAATGAAAGGGGAGACATTACAACTGATACCACAGAAATACAAAGAATCATTAGATACCATTATAAACAACTGTATGACAACAAATATGAAAATCTGGAAGATATGGATAAATTGCTAGACAAAAACAAACTACCCAGACAGAAACAAGAAGAGATAGAAAACCTGAAAACCAAACAAGCAATGAGATTGAATTCGTAGTCAGCAATCCTCCAACAAAGAAAAGTCCAGGTCCAAATAGCTTCACAGCAGAATTTTATCAAACTTTTAAAGAGGTATTAATACCAATTAACCTCAAATTATTCCAAAAAATTGAAACAGAAGCTACTCTCCCAAACTCATTCTATGAGGCCAACATAAATCCCATACCAAAACCAGAGAAAGACACAACAAAAATAGAAAATTACAGGCCAATATACATGATGAACATAGATGCAAAAATTCTCAACAAAATATTAGCAATCAGAATACAGCAACACATTAAAAAAATTATACACCATGATCAAGTGGGATTCATCTCAGGGATGCAAGGATATTTCAACATACGAAAAGTCGATAAATGTAATACATCACATCAACAAACTCAAGGACAAAGACTATATGATTATCTCAAAAGATGCTGAAAAAGCATTTAGCAAAATTCAGCATCCCTACATGATAAAGACTCTCAGCAAATTAGATACAGAAGGAAAGTTTTATTCAACACAATAAAAGCCATTTATGACAAGCCCACCAACAGTATCATGCTGAATGAGGAAAAACTTAGGGCTTTTCTCTTAAGTACAGGAACAAGACAAGGATGCCCACTCTTACCACTTCTATTTAACACAGTACTGAAGGTACTAGCCAGAGAAAACAGGCAAGAGAAAGAAATAAAGGGAATCCAGATTGGAAAAGATGAAGTCAAACTATCTCTATTTCCAGATGACATGATACTATATATAGAAAAACATAAAGACTCTATCAAAAAACTCCTAAAGCTTGTTAATAACTTCAGTAATGTTGCAGGATACAAAATAAATGCCCCCAAATCAGTTGCATTTATATACTCAAATAATGAACTAACAGAAAGAGAAATAAAGTAAGCCCATTTACAATTGTCATGAAAAAAAAAAATACCTAGGGATCAATTTAACCTAGGAGGTAAAAATCTCTACAATGAGAACTACAAACCATTTATGAAAGAAATTAAAGAAAACATAAAAATATGAAAAGATATTCCATGCTCTTGGATTGAAAGAATTAACATTGTGAAAATGTCTATACTACCCAAAGCAATCTACAGATTCAATGCAATCCCCATCAAAATACCAATGACATTCTTCACAAAAATGGAAAAAACAATCTTAACTTTCATATGGAACAGAAAAAGACCCTAAATAGCCAAAGCAATCCTGAGAAAAAAAAAAAATGCCAGAGGCATAACACTACAAAGCTATTTAACCAAAAAAGCATGGTATTGGTATAAAAATAGACACTCCGACCAGTGGAGCAGAATTGAGAACCCAGAAATCACCCCCTCAGGCTTACAGCCATCTGATATTGGACAAAGGCAATAAAAATCTACATTTGGGAAAAGACTGCCTCTTCAACAAGTGGTGCTGGGAAAATTGGCTATCTATATGCAGAAGAATGAAAAATGTACCTCTAGATATGCACCTCTCCCCACATACTAAAATCAATGAGAATGGATTAAAGACTTAAGTATAAGACCTGAAACTGTAAAATTACTAAGGGAAAATACAGGTGAAACACTTCAGGAACTAGGTCTGGGCACAGACTTTATGAACATGAGCCCGAAAGCACAAGCAGCAAAAGAAAAAATAAACAGATGGGACTATATCAAACTAAAAAGCTTCTGCACAGCAAAGGAAACAATCAGAGTGAAATGACAACCTACAGAATGGGAGAAAATTTTTGCTAACTATGCATTAGACAAGGGATTAATATCCAAAATATACAAGGAACTCAAGCAATTACACAGTAAAAAAGCAAATAACCCAATTAAAAAAATGGACAAAGGAACTCAATAGATATTTTTCAAAGGAAGATATACAAGTGGCCATCAGGTACATGAAAAACTGCTCAACATCACTAGTCATCAGGGAAATGCAAATTAAAACTTCATTGAGATACTGCCTCACCACAGTTAAACTGGCTATAACCAAAAAGACAGTGAATAATAAATGCTGGCAAGGGTGTTGAGAGAAGGGAACACTCCTGCACTATTGGTGGGACTGTAAATTAGTACAACCACTATGCAAAACGGTATGGAGGTTTCTGAAACAACTACAGATAGATCTTGCATATGATCCAGCAATCCCACTTCTGGGTATATACCCAGAGGAATGGAGATCATCATGTTGAAGGAATACCCACACTCCCATTTTCATCACAGCTCTGTTTACAATAGCCAAGACATGGAGCCAACTTAAATTTCCATTGATGGATGACTGGATAAGGAAACTATGGTACATATATATATACACACACACACACACCATGGAATACTACTCTGTCATAAAAAAGAATGTAATTCTCCTATTTGGAACAACATGGATGAGCCTGAAGAAACTTATGTTGTGTGAAGTAAGCAAAGCACAGAGAGATAAATATCACATGTACTCAGTCATAAGTGAGAGCTAAGAGATAAAGAAGGAAAATAAGAAAGACCATTGTAGTGCGTTGGACTTGCAGAAGAAGAGAGAATACCTTGGGCTACAAAGTAGAGTTGGGGGGAAATGGGGAGGTGGAGGGAGGTTGGTTATAATTGGGTGGGGGACACGGAGTACAAATGCAATGCATGGTAATGAGTATGCTGCCAGTATGAATCTGGTCTTCATATCTTGGGCATGAGGGATGACAATCAGCTTTGTATCTCATGAATATTCATAACCAATAATAATAGTAATAATAATAAAGAATCCTCTTATGTGACTTTTTCTAGGAAAAATTTTATTTTGACTATTTTTTTTCAAATTATTGTAAAATATACTTAACATAAAATTTACCTTTTTAACCAGTTTTAAGTGTTCAGTTTAGTATTGTTAAATATATTCACATTGATGTGCAGCCAATCTCTTACTAATATGATCTATTTATCATTCCAATGCCACTTATAATTTATTCTTAAGAAGAACTCCCCTCAGTTTTACAGTATATGGTCTGGGCAAGAGGTATCTTTTATCTTCAGTCTCTGGAGTACTGTCATCCAAATCCCTGACCCAGCTCCTTCAAAGGCATATGTGACAACTTGCTGTCATTTTTGGTTTAGCTTTTCTTAACAGATCAACAGTAAACTCTAGAGTCTTTACTGACGTTGCCTTGCTAACATTTTATTTGTCTCGCAAGCAGTTTCAGTGACAATGCTCTGCTAGGGGAATGTCATAGAAATAGAAAACTTTTCATTCTACTGACAAGCAGAAGTGGAGCAAAAACTCCTATCATTACAGCTAAGCTTAAAAGCATTGAATGCAGAAAACTAGACTTCTTAAGGAATTCCCTGGAGAAATCAGCTCACCCTCTTTGGATAGAATTGAATAAGATTTTTCTCTAAATTTAGCATGCAGCAGCCTCAATTATAAAATAGAGGAATTTTTAGTAAGCTTCTGTGTATAAGAGCAAATTTGCCAAAAACAAAACAACACAAAACAAAATCACACAATGAGGCCCATCACTTCAACATATATACAAAACTTCTACTCTCCAGCAACAAAAAATAAAAGCCATAAGTAACACAGATTCTGATTATGGAGGGCACACAGTAGGGGCTCAGAATTTGTAACAAGCAGAGAGCTGCAATTTTTCTCCTCAGTGCAAAATAGTGGGAATCTAGAAAGTTAACTTGAATCTTAGCTCTGCCTCTTCCTAATTGTGGGCAAGTGACTTAATCTCTGAGGCTGTTTCCTTACTTGAAAATGGGAATACTACCACCTATTTCATAGGATTTCTAAAAATATTAAAATAAAGCCCATGTAAAATAAGTCAGGCTCATAGTCATAGGGACCTGTATTCCAAATAGGAAACAAGTACAAGGTGCTATTAGTGGGAGACTAACTTAAAAGGAGAACCATAAATACATGAAGGAATAACCTGCCCTTTTAGAAAGAGCAGCAGTAGCTGGCCACGCTTGGAATTTGGACTATCTTCTTTGTGAAGGGCATTTCATCCTGCCTATTTTTATTCTTTTTTTAGAAATTACACATTTGCATGCATTCAACACAGGGGGCATAGTTACATTTTTACTATTTACATTTGAGTCACAGCTCTCATGAAACATAAATATTATTTGGATGATAGCTAACATGAAAATTTTCTTATTTCCTGCCTTGCCAGTATCATCATTTCATTATTCAGTAGGATACAGACATAGCTCTATTAGAAGCTCTTCCAGAGATCCCCTGATGATGACATCTCAGGTTCGAATTTGGTACTGCCTGCTTCTATGTGCTTTTTTTTTTTTTTTCCTTTTTGTCTTTTTTCGTGTCCAGCAATGGATCGCAACCCTCAGCATCGCGCCCGTACCGGACTGGGACCGGCAACGGGATCGCAACCCTCGGCGTTGCCCCCGCACCTCGCTCAGCCAGTGAGCGGGAACCGGTCTGTATGTGGGATCCGAACCCTCGGCGGGAGTGCCGCCGCGCTCCCAAGCGGCACACTGCCACAGTGCGCCACCGGGCAGGCCCCTATGTGCTTTCTGAGGAACCTTATTTGTTGACTAAATTAAATGTTGGGGCCCAATACCCTGAGCAAAGTTCTAGAGCTAAAGGACAATCTGCAGCAGGCTCTGGCAGTATTGCACTTCTCCATCTGCCCATTCCCACCACATCTACTGCTAACTTCCAACAGTTCTTAGAGACTGGCTGTATTTCTCCATTGTCCAGGTAGTAATAGATAAAATTAACAAGAGGCTAGTTAAAAATAAATCAAAATAAGGGAACACAAACAAAAATGTAATTTAAAATAATTCTCTTGTTGATATAATAGAATGTACCTGCAGATGTCTGGGAATGTCCAGATCTAATAAAACAGAAGCTGCTGGGACAGAAAGGAGAAGGAGAGTGATCACAGAATTATAGATTGAGGGGGTAAGCATAATAGCAAATTAAGTAGTTCAGCACTAAGGAAAACTGACACAATCTTCTTTATGTATCTCTCACAATCTTGGTCCAACAGCAGAAAGTGCTGCTGCAATTTTTTACTATCAAGTACAGTCTTTGGTATCATGTATAGTTATCAAGTTATCTACATTCAAACTTAATATGCAATTTTAAGATATATGTACATAATGAAAATACTTTTTATATTAAATGAGGAGAGAAATCAGTGGTAAGCCTTCCCCTAGATAGGATCTTTTGTCAGCCAGTCAATTAAAATTATTGAATGTCTACTAGGTATGTGGTACATTAATATACAGCAATACTGTTTACAAGTTTACATTTGCTTTCACTAAAACCCATGTATGACCAAAGATTCTGTAATATAAGTTTGAACCCTGGCAGACTTTTGCCTTTTAAATTCTTCTTTCTTTTAATCTCATTGTATTGTATAGGTTTTTATTGTTGTTGTTCTTACAGTCTGTTTTCTTTAAACATTTTAATCTTACTAAACAAAAGTACAACAAAGATCTAAAACTGAGAACTGTTCCTGTAAAATGTAATTAAACTCTAAAAGGTTTATCACAAGGCATGACTTAACTGTGTTCTTATCTGTGAATGGGAAAGCTTCTACAATGAATATAAAACAAATGCGATCATAAAAATTTGAAATTTGATATTCAGAAGGTGTGAGAAAGGTGGTTTAATTTAATAAAAAAATCTATATATCTACATACCAGGAAATTATCCTGCCATCCCACCTCTACCCCAAAAACTCCCAGGTGCAAAAGAAAAAAATCATAATTAGTTTGACAATGCATTTTAAATACTCATAGTTTTAAATTGACAGTGTCATTAAATTTCCCAAACAAACCTATTTTGCTTGCACTAAACTATTCAATTTTTAATAACATAGATTAATTCATAAATGCTGATGTTTTAAGAACAGATTACAACACAACAAGCAAATGAAAAAAAATGTCAATAAGCATTTTCAGAAGAATAAGATCTAGTTTACCTAGATGATCTGTCCAATGTTGAGAGTGGGGTGTTCAGGTCCCCTGCTACTATGGTATTAGTGTATATCTCATTCTTTAGTCTAATAGTGTTTCCTTTATAAATCTGGCTGCTCCAAAGTTGGGTGCATATATATTTATGCTTGTTATGTCTTCTTGATGGATAGATCTATTTATCATTATATAGTGGCCTTCTTTATCTCTTTTTATGGTTTTTGGTTTAAAGTCTATTTTATCTGATATAAGAATAGCTACTCCAGCTCATTTTTCATTTCTCATTGCATGATATATATTTCTCCATCCTTTCACTCTTAGTCTATATGTGTCTTTACAGATGAGGTGAGTCTCTTGAAGGCAGCATATTTTTGGGTCCATCGTTTTAATCCAGGCAATCAACCTGTGTCTTTGGAGTGGGGGATTTAATCCTTTTATATTAAGAGTTATTATTGAAAGTTGTAGATTTACTCCTGCCATTTTATTGATTTTTGTTTGGATGTCTTAAGTATCTTTTGTTCCTTTATTTCTGATTCACTGTTTGTCTTCTGTGTTTGTTGATTTCTTGGGATGATAGATAAACTTTTTTTCTCGTTATTGTTAGCATTTTTATTTTACTGGTGTGATTTGTTCTTTCTTGAGTATTCATGGCAGTGATGGTTGTTTTTCAGGTAGCAAACCCAGTAATCCCTTGAGAATTTCTTGTAAGGCTGGCCATGTGGTAGTGAACTCCTGCAGTTTTTGTTTGTCTGAGAAATATACTATTTGTCCTTCATTTTGGAAGGATAGCCTTGCTGAGTAAAATACTCTTGGCTGGCAATTCTTGTCTTTTAGTATTTTGAATATATCATCTCATCCTTTTTCAGCTTTTAGGGTTTCCAATTAAAGGTCTGATGTTAGTCTGATTGGGGCTCCCTTATAGGTAACTTGATACTTCTCTCTTGCAGCTTCTAAGATTCTCTCTTTGTCTTTGAGTTTTGCCAGTTTGACTATATCTTTGTCTTAGAGAGGATCTTTTTGAGTTGAATATGTTTGTGGATCTTTGAGCCTCCTGAATCTGAAGATCTGTGACTTTCCCTATACCTGGGAAGTCTTCTGCAATTATTTCATTGAATATGTTTTCAATGCCATTTCCTTTTTCCTTCCCTTCTGGAATACCCATGATTTGGATATTTGAGAATATAAGGTTGGCTATTTTCTCTCTTAGATTTTCTTCAATAATTTAAATTCTTTTTTCTTTTATTTTTGTCTGCCCATGTTATTATGAACAGACCGTCTTCAAGGTAAGAAATTCTTTCTTCTGCTTCTCCTAGTCAGCTGGTTAAACTCTCTGTTGCGTTTTTTATTTTGTTGAATAAATCCTTCAGATCCACAAGCTCTGTCTGCTACATTCTTTTCCAGAGCAGTGATTTCTTTGTACATTTGTTCTTTCAGGTCCTGCATAGCTTTTCTCATTTCATTGTGTTGTCTAATGAATTTTCTTGTATCTCATTTAGTATCCTCAGAATTGTTGCTCAAAATTCCTTGTCAGTCATTTCAAGGACTTCCTTTTCTATAAGATATAGAACTTCAGAGTTATTATTTTCCTTCGGTGGTGTCGTACTTTCTTGGTTTTTCATATTTCTGGTATCTTTTCTTTGGTGTTTAGTCACTGTGGCATAGGGTTTCATGGTCCACTCGTTTCACCCTGGTGTTGGCCTAGATGATCCATTCAATGTTGAGAGTGAGAACATGCAGTATTTCTCTTTCTCTGCTTGGCTTATTTCACTTAATATAATTTTCTCCAAGCTCATCCATGTTGCTGCGCATGGCAGAATTTCATTCTTTTTTTATGACTGAATAGCATTCCATTGTGTATGTAGACCACATTTTCTTTATCTGATCATCCTGTGATGGACATTTAGGTTGGTTCCAAATCTTGGCTATTGTGAATAAAGCCATAATAAACATGGAAGTGCAGGTATCTCTTCGACATGTTGATTTCCTTTCCTTTGGATATATACCCAGCAGTGGGATTGCTCAATCATATGGTAATTCTACCTGTAGCTGTTAGAGAAACCTAAACCGTTATTTCCATAATGGCTGTACTAATTTACATTCCCACCAATAATGTATGAGTTCCCCTTTCTTGACAACCTTACCAACATTTGTCATTTTCTGTCTTTTTGATAATAGCCATTCTAAGTGGTGTGATAATATCTCATTCTGGTTTTGATTTGCATTTCTTTGGCAATGTTGAGCATTTCTTGTGTACCTGCTGGCCATTTGTATGTCTTCTTTTAAGAAATGTATTTTCAGGTCATTTGTCATTTTTCAATCAAGTTACTTGTTCTTTTGCTGTTGTGTTGAGTTTGTTGTATATTCTGGATATTATTCTCTTGTTAGATGTAGTTTGCAAATATTTTCTCCCATTTTGCAGGTTGACTGTGCTTTGTTGTTTCCTTTGCCGTGCAGAATCTTTTTAGTTTGACATAATCCCACTTGTTTATTTTTTATTTTGTTGCCTCTGCTTTTGAATACACAAAATCTTTGCCCAGTCCTATGTCAAGAAGCATTTCCCCTGTGTTTTCTTCTAGAAGTTTTATAGTTTAGGGTCTTACCTTTAAGTCTTTAATCCATGCTCAGTAGATTCTTGCATATAGTGAGAGATAGAGGTCTAGTTTCATTCTTCTGCATATGGATCTCCACTTTTCCTGGCACCATTTATTGAAAAGACTGTCCTTTCTTCAATGTGTATTCTTGGCACCTTTGTGGAAAATCAGTTGTCTGTAGGTATGTGGATTTACTTCTGGATTCTCTATTCTGTTCCATTGGTCTATGTGTCTGTTTTTGTGTCAATACCATGCTGCCCCTAACAAGATTTAAATCTAAAATGTGTACCAATGTTATTCATTGAAACAGACAAATGTAGAACTTGAGAACTATTCTACAATTAATTTCATTTGCAAAATTTGAGATTTCATGCAATCTATCACAGGTATTATACATATCTCTACAGCTTTCAGCTGTAAAGTTTTATGTGTTTTGACAAATTTATAGTGTCATCTATCTAACATTACAATACCATGTAGGACAGTTTCACTGTCTTAAAATGATCCCTCATGCTTCACCTATCCAACAACCCCTCCCCACTAAAACTCTGGCAATTACTGATCTGTTTACCATTTCTATAGTTTTACCTTCCATAATTTATATGATTAATGTCATATAAATGAAATCATACAATGTACAGCTTGTAGAACTGGTTTCTTCTCTTAGCAATATGCATTTAAGATTCAATGTTGTCTTTGCATAGCTTGATAGCTCATTCCTTTTTATTACCAAATAGTATTCCATTGTATGAATGTACCACAGTTTGTTTATCCATTCACTTATTTGGTTGCTTCCAGTTTTTAACGATTGTGAACAAAGCTGCTACAAACATTTGCATGCAGGATTTGAGTGGACATAAATTTTCAGATTAGTTTGGTGAATACCTAGGAATGCAATTGCTTGATCTTATGGTAACAATGTGTTTAACTTTATAGGAAACTGCCAAACAGTCTTTCAGAGTTGCTGTACCATTTTGTATTCCTACTGGCAATACACTTGAGTTCCTGTGGCTCCACATCAGTAATTGGTATTCTCGATGTTTTGGGATTTGGCCATTCTAATGTGTTATAACCTTTTAATCTCAAACATATACAATCAAAAATCACATGGAATTTTCACACTAAGGACACTTTGCAAAATTACAGTGAAAATGACGGTGAGGAAATCAAAGAATGTGATATATATGCTCAAGTGACAAAAGGAGACAATCACCATCATTGGAAAATACATTTAAATAGGCAAGGTGAAATCAGGCAATAGTGAGCTCTAATGCCAGAATAAGTTTGTATTAGATTCCACAGTCAGCACAGTGCCACAGTGGTGGCTTCAACAGAAGAGAAACATGAAAAACTATATAAATTCTATATAGGAATACAGAAACCAAACTGAGGCACATATATTTCAGCTATCACAGTGGAAGGGAATATAACTATGAATTCCTATTATTAAAACAAAGCCTGACATATAAGTATTAAATAATGGACAAATAATTCATATATATTACACTACATTTTCCAGCCCATTAGAATTCATAACAGTTAACACTAAAGGAATTCCACTGTAGTGTTGCTGAAATTGCAAAGGCAAAGCCTTTTGAGTAACAAAATGGTCAAGTATCAACCTGTACATTGCAGTAGATATTCTTTCACTGCAATGAGGCCTTTTTAACGATGCAATCTACACCACCCTTAGCACTTGTGATCCCCCTTACCCTGCATTCTTTTTCTCCACAGCGCATGTAGCCTTCTAATATATAATTAATTTTCTTATTATATTCAATTCCTTATGGTCTATGTCCCCTGACTACAAGTGAGCTCCACAAGGGCAATGATCTTTGTTTAGTTCCTGATATATGCCAAGTTCCTAGAGATCAATGTCTGGAACATAGTAAGAGTTCCACGTAAATACTTGTTGAGTGAATAATTGAATGAATAGATGAATTTGGTGATTTTATTAAAATGAATTACAATCCCTCTCAGTATTAGAAGTGAGATATGAATAGTTATTGAAAAAAATAAGTGAAAAGGAGAAAGCCGGGGGTGTGAAGCAAATATTTATACTTTTAACTACATTTATCTTCTAAGTTTCTGGAGTTAAGGACTTTGATTTGAATTAAAGTTTAAAAGGTCAGGTATGTGAACTAGAGAGAATAAAACGAATTAAGTATTACTTTATGGTGAAAAAAGTTATGAGATTTTCCCCTCATGCAAAGTGCATACTGCCACTTATTTCCTCAGTATAGATGGGTAAATAGGCAGAGAATGAATGAAGCATATGCTTGTTCCATTGGGTTTTCTGTTACAAAAAATCCATATTTGCATATATATTACATAAAAAATTGTAATGTAAGAATATTCATTGAATTGAGATTTTTTCTGTGCTTTTCATAAATATGAACAGACAAAAGCAAACTCAGTTGATAATTTCTGTTTATAACAAATATTTTAAAAACAAAATGCTGCAAAACAGCAAGAATTTTAAGATTTTAATTCAAGAACCTATCATTTATCTATCCAAAAAGGATAGAAAAGCTTAATTCCCATGAAGTTTAGCCATTAAACTTCTTAAAGTATGAATACTCATAACTAGTCCAACTTATTTTCCCTAAAGTTCTAAATTCTATATAAGATAAATTGCAACATCCTATAAACCATACCAGTACTTTCTTTTTTGACAGTCTTCACATTCAAATGTGTGTGTACATATTAGTTAAAATTTTTTTAAAAGGTCCACCTAAACAAAAATGAGCAGATAAAAATAATTGCTTCCCAAAAGTAACATTAGGTGAATTAAAACATTCTTTCAAGCATATTTTCAATTTATGATTAAAGAGTATTCCACATTTAGTTATTGCAAATGACGCTGTCCTGTCACTTCCTCAGAGACTCAGTTTGATGGCTGTAGTGTTTGGCTACTTGATTTATGCTATTCTTCTATCAGTTCCCTTTCAGAACTATAGATTGAGATCCTGGCAGGCTATATATATTTAGTTAGTTATTTAGTTAGTTAGTTAGTTAGTTAGTTAGTTATCTTTATATTTAAAGTATTAAGGAATGCTATTAATCTATTATAAGAATCTATTTTTTTCTTCTTGAGACCAATTTGATTTGAAATATCAACTGTGATTCTTTTTAACAAACTGGACTTTAATCCAAAAACCATGGTTAGTAAACCTAAAAAACATATTCATATATTGTTTTGATTCTAAAAAGATCTAACTAAAAAGATTCTGCACGGCAAAGGAAATATATAACAATATATAACATATAAACAATATATAAACAATATATAACATTACTGAGCATTTTCAAATTTATTTCATTTAGTCCTCAAAATAACCCTGTGGGCACGTATTATTATTAATAGGATATTTACAGATTTGGGAACTGAGGTTCAGAGAAGTTAAATAATTTGCTTAAGTTTACAGGCTTTAAATCCACAAAGCCCATGGTATTGAACACAAACTAAATGTGTACATGAATTTGTGAATCCTATGTTCAAGTAACTTCTTTATATGAACCCTGTGCAAATGACTAGCTTTTCAACAATTTCAGGTGTTATTTGGTCTGCAACATAAGTCCAGCATATGACAGATAATTTATTACAACAAATATCACTCAATCAAGAAATGTTTACTAAGCAATAAACAGTAGGCCAAGATAGACAAGGTCCATGTTTTCATGGAGTTTAAAATATGGTGGTGACAAAGAAACAAGTAAACTGATAAATATGATACTTTTAGCTAATATTACATGTTATGAAGAAAATTAAATAGGGTACTATAGGATAAAAAGTAATTTGCACTAAAGAGGGGAGAGGTGTCATGTTGAAAGGGACGTTAGCCAGAAAATGACCATCTTTGGGGTAACTAGAGCCAAGCAGAAAATTCAGTTAGCGATTAACTTGGGAACTTATAATCATCAATTTCTTGAGGTTAGCAGAGGAAGTAAGAAACTGACCATATGGCTGAAACTGGATGGAGATGAAATCATACCCCAAAAGGATCCTTCTCAAAAGTTTATTTCTGTTTATCTCCCATTGTATCCTCTTATGTAGATTTACTTTAGATGTTGTGCACCTACAATTAAGGATTGAAACTAAAGTTTTTTTGCTTTTCTTACCTCCCTAACCAACTGAAAACAGAGGAAATCCAGGAGAAAGGCAAAGCACTCTACCTGAGTGTTAACTCACCTTCTTGCTTAAAGGAAATCACATCCACATTAGAGGTACGAGTCAGGTATTTTTATGTTCCAGTGATGCTTGACTGAGATTATCGTCTTCAAGCTCTACCCAGGAGATGACTCCAACTCCAAAATAACATCAAGAGCTTGAAGCTGACCAGTCCACCAACTGCAGACTCTGTGATGCCAAAGCATCCAGTCCATCATGGGACCCTGACATCTGACTCAGACCCTCTGCTGACCCAAGGCCAGCCTCCTCTCTTCCCCACCGGACAAAATCCTTACCTCACCTTCCTGCCTCTTCCCCATTGTAAACCCCAAAACAGGCATCAGAAGGTGGGACAATTTAACCTGGTCATCTCCCAGATGTCAGTTATCTGAACAAAGCTTCTGATTTGCACCAACTTTGGGACTTTTGGGTCATTTGTTTAATGCAAGAGGGCAAGCTGAGCCTGGCTGCCAGTAGTAACTTGAGCTAAGACCTAGATAATCACACATATGCACGCGTGCACGTGCACACACACACACACACACACACACACGAGGATACTCCAAAAAGATTGTGGAAAAATTCGTGTTATCTTTTAATTCTATTTTTCCACGAACTTTTTGAAGTACCCTCATATGTACATATCTATGTACATATACTTATACACAATTACACTTCCAGACATCACATAGATTTTTTATTTTAATTGAATTATTTTTTATTGAAACATAACTGATTGTACTTATCTGTGGGGTACAGCTTTGAATATCAATACCTGTGTGCAATATGTGATGCTCAAATCAGGATAATTACTATATTTATCATTATGCAATGTAATCATTTTTGTGGCCCTTTAGCAATTTCTCACTAACACCCCCTCCTCTCCCCCTTTTCCACCTCCAATGGCCTCATTTCCCTTTCCTCCTTTTGAAAGTTCAAGAAATTATTGTGATCGTTTTATCTTTCTTTTTTAGATTATTTGTTAAATTTTTTTAGCTCCCACTTATGAGTGAGGATGTGCAGTATATCTCATTCAGTGCTGGGCTTAACTTAATGTTATTCTGTCTAAGTTCATCCATGTTGCTCTGGATGTCAGAATTTCATTCTTCTTTACGGCAGAGTAGCATTCCATGGTATATATACACATTTTCCTTATCCAGTCATCCATCAATGGACATTTAGGTTGGTTCCAACTCTTAGCTACAATAAATAGAGCTGCAATAAACACTGGAGTGCTGGTGTCCCCTCAACATGATGACTTCCATTTCTTTGGGTATATGCCCAGCAGTGGAATTGCAGGATCATATGGTACATCTATCTGTAGTTGTTTGAAAAAACCTCCATACTGTTTTCCACAGCAGCTGTACGAAATTATAGTACCACAAACAATGTAGGAGCATTCCCTTCTCTCCACATCTTTCCCAGCATTTGTTATTCTCCATCTTTTTTAGTTTAGCCAGTCTAACTGAGGTGAGGTGATATCTCAATGTGGTTTTAATGAGCATTTCCCTGATGACTAGTGATGTTTAGCAATTTTTTAAGTGCCTGTTGGCCACTTGTATACCTCCCTTAGAAAAATGTAAGCTCAGCTCCTTTGCCCTTTTTTTAATTGGGTTATTTTGTTTTTTAACTGTGTAGTTGCTTTAGTTCCTTGCATATTCTGGACATTAATCCTTTGTCAGATGTATAGTTTACAAATATTTTCTCCCATTCTTTAGGTTCTCATTTCACTTTGTTGATTGCTTCCTTTGCTGTGCAGAAGCTTTTTTGTTTGATATAATACAACTTATTTGTTTTTTCTTTTGTTGCGTGTGCTTTTGGCTTCTTATTTATAAAGTCTGTGCCCAGTCTTAGTTCTTGAAGTGTTTCCTGTATATTTACCCTTAGTAGTTTCACAGTTTCAGGTCTTATATACTTAAGTCTTTAAACCATTTAGAGTTGATTTTGGTATATGGTGAGAGGGGCAGGTCTACTTTCATTCTTCTGCATATGGATATCCAATTTTCCCACCATCATTTATTGATGAGATAGTCTTTCCCCAATGCCTGTTTTTGCTGCCTTCACAAAATATCAGATGGCTGTAAGCCTATGGGTTGGTTTCTGGGTTCTCTATTCTGTTCCACAGGTATGAGTGTCTATTTCTACGCCAGTGTTACTTTGAATCCATCTGGTCCTGGGCTTTTCTTTGTTGGGAGCCTTCTGATAACAGCTTCAATCTCCTTTATTGTTATTGGTCTCTTCAGACTTTCTACATCTTCTTGGCTCAGTTTTGGGAGCTTGTGTGTGCCCAGAAATTTATCCATTTCCTCCAGATTTTCAAATTTGTTGGCATATAGTTGTTTATAGTAGTCTCGCATGATTCCTTGCATTTCAGATGTATCAGTTGTAATGTCACCTTTTTCATTTCTAGTTTTTGTTATTTGGATCTTCTCTCTTCATTTTTTGGTTAGCTGTGCTAATGATTTGTCAATTTTTATTTATCTTTTCAAAAACCCAACTTTTTGATTCATTGATTTTTTGTATTGTTTTTTGGCATTCAATTTCATTAAGTTCTGCTCTGATCTTAATGATTTCTTTCCATCTGCTAACTTTGGGTTTGGATTGTTCTTGTTTTTCTAGGTTTTTAAGGTGAAGTGTTAAGTTGTTCACGTGCAATCTTCCTATTTTCCTGAAGTAAGTATTTAATGTGATAAATTTGCTGATTAGTACTGCGTTTGCAATATCCCATAGGTTTTGGTATGATGTATCATTGTTTTCATAACTTTCAATAAATTTTTTGATTTCCTGTTTGTTTTTTTCTTGCACCCATATGTCATTAAGTAGAATGCTGTTTAATTTCAATGTGTTTGTTTACTTTCCAGAATTTTGTTTGGTATTGATTTCTAATTTTAATCCATTGTGGTCTCAAAAAATACATGAGATAATTCCAATTTTTTTGAATTTGTTGAGACTTGATTTGTGACCTAACATGTGATTTATCCTGGAGAATGATCCATGTGCTGATGAGAATAATGAATATTCTGAGGTTGTTGGATGTAATGTTCTGTAGATATCTGCCAAGTCTAATTGGTCTAGTGTGTTATTTAGATCTTGTGTTTCTCAGCTAATTCTTTGCCTAGATGATCTGTCCAATATTGACAGTGGGGTGTTCAGGTCCCCTGCTATTATGGGATTAGTGTCTATTTCCTTCTTTACGTCTAATAGAGTTTTCTTTATAAATCTGGCTGCTCCAACATTGGGTGCATATATATTTAAGGTTGTTATGTCTTCTTGATAGATCAATCCTTTTATCATTATGTAGTGGCCCTCATTAACTCTTTTTATGGTTTTTTGTGTAAAGTCTATTTTATCAGATATAAGAATAGCTACTCCAGCTCCTTTTTCATTTCAGTTTGCATGGTAAATCTTTTTCCATCCTTTCACACTTAGTCTACATGAGTCTTTATAGGTAAATTGGGTCTCTTGTAGGCACCATATAGTTGGTTCCTCCTTTTTAATCCAGTCTGCAAGTCTTTGTCTTTCGATTGAGGAATTTAAGCCTTTTACATTAAGAGTTATTATTGAAACGTGTTGATTTAATCCTAGCATTTTATTGATTTTTGTTTGGATGTCTTGGGTGTCTTTTGTTCCTTTCTTTCTGATTTACTGTTTGTTTTCTGTATTTGCTGGTTCTTTGGTTTGTAGATACTCTTTATTTATTTTTTTTGTTTTCTCTTCATTGATGCCATTTTATTATACTAGTGGGTTTTGATTTTTCTTGAGTTTTTATGGCAGTGGCAGTTGTTTTTCAGGTACCAAACTCAGTACTCCCTTGAGAATTTCTTGTAAGGCTAGTCATGTGGTAGTGAACTCCTGCAGTTTGGGTTTGTCTGAGAAATATACTATTTGCCCTTCATTTCAGAAGGATAGCTTTGCAGGGTAGAGTATTGTTGGCTGGCATTCTCTGTCTTAGTGTTTTGAATATATCATCCCATTCCTTTCTAGCTTTTAGGGTTTGTGATGAAAAGTCTGATGTTAGTCTGATTGGGGATCCTTTATAGGTGATTTGACGCTTCTCTTTTACAGCTTTTAAGATTCTCTCTTTGTCTTTGAGTTTTGCCAGTTTGAGTATAACATGTCTTGGAGAAGACCGTTTTGTGTTGAATACATACGGGGATCTTTGAGCTTCATGAATCTGAAGATCTGTGTTTTTTCCAATACCTGGGAAGCTTTCTGCAACTATTTTGTTAAATATATTTTCAATGCAATCTCCTTTTTCCTCTCGTTCTGGAATACCCATGACTCAGATATTTGAGTGCTTAAGGTTGTCTGATATCTCTCTTAGATTTTCTTCAATACTTTTAATTCTTTTTTCTTTTTTTTTCCTTTCTTTTTTTGTCTGCCTGTGTTATTTCAAACAGCCCCTCTTCAAGGTCAGAAGTTCTCTCTTCTACTTCTGCAAGCCTGCTGGTTAAACTCTCTGTTGTGTTTTTTATTTAGTTGAATGAATTCTTCAGCTCAGCAAGCTCTGCTACATTCTTTTTCAGTTCATTGATATACTTGTACATTTCTTCTTTCAGGTTCTGTATACTTTTCCTCGTTTCATCGTGTTGTCTAGCTGAGTTTTCTTGTATCTCTTTTAGTTTCCTTAGAATTGTCACTCGAAATTCCTTGTCAAAAATTTCAAGGGCTTTTTGTTCTATAGGATCTAGAGCTTGAGAGTTATTACCCTTTGGTGGTGTACTTTCTTTATTTTTTCATATTTCTGGTATCTTTCCTTTGATGTTTTGTCATTGTGGCAGGGAATTTCACAGTCCACTGGTTTGGCTAGGATGGTGGGGGGGCTGCCAATTTGGTATGGCTGCCTCAGTGTCTGCTTGGTTGGCCTCTAGTGCCTTGGGTGTGTGGCTGCTTCAGTTCATGGGCCTTTCTGGGGAGCGGCCTCTCTGGTCATCATGCACTCGGCTGGTCTGGGAATGGAGTCAGGTGGTGGTGGCAAAGCCCCCCTGCTGGGTTGTGTGCCAGCACCACAGGGTGTGTGGTCTCTGTGGATCTTCTGCTTCTCTGGCTGGACACCTTCCTGACCCGCACACACTTGGCTAGGCTGGGGATGGAGTCGGGCGGCAGAGTCAATGCCTACCTGCTGGGTCACACGCCGGCACCACAGGGTGCGTGGTCTCTGCAGATCTTCTCCTTCTCTGGCTGGACGTCTCCCTGCTCCATGTGCACTCAGCCAGGCCAGGGATGGAATTGTGCAGCAGCAGTGAGGCCTACCTTCTCAGTCGCATGCCGGCACCACAGGTCATGTGGTCTCTGTGGAGCTTCTGCCTCCCCTGCTGGATGTCTAAATATTCTATTATTTTTATATATATATATAATAATTAAAATTTTATGTATTTACTCATGTAGTTAACATTTACAGTGCTTTTTTTTTCCTTTTTGTAGATATAGACTTCCAATTACTGTCATATTCATTTTCCATAAAGGATGTCCTTTAACATGTAGTGTAGGGTCAGTATGCTAACTATGAATTATTTCAGTTGATGGACAGCTAAAAAAGTCTATTTCCTAGTCAGTTCTGAATAACTTTTTAGTTGGGTATAAAATTCTGGTCAACAGTTTGTCTTTCGATATTTTAAAGATGTTACGTTGTTTTTTCATTTGTATTATTTCTGTTGAGATATTCAATGCCATCTTTATCTTTGTTTCTCTGTTCATAACGTATTTTTCTCTGGTTGCTTTTAATTTTATTTTGATCATTGGTGTTAAGCAATGTGGTTATACTGTACTTTATGCAGTTTTATTTGTGGTACTAGAACTTTGGCTTCATTGAGCTTCTTGGATGTGTGTGTTTATAGATTTCATCAAATTTGGAATATTTTCACCCATTATTTATTTAAATATTTTTCTACCTCCTTTCAACTTTTTCAGACACTTCAACAGTACATATGTTGGGCTATTTGAAATTTTTCCACAAATGTCTCATGCTTTTTTTTTATTGTTGTCCTTTCTTCTCTGTTTCACATTGGATATTTTCTATTACTATGTCTTCAAATTCAATGCTGTTTTTCTTGCAATATCTAATATTCCCTTAATTCTATCCAACATATTTTTTTGGACATTGTATTTTTCATTTCTAGAAGTTATATTTGGGGTTCCTTTTACATCTTTCATGTCTCCCCTTAACTTTCTTTTAAATGCACTTAAATTTTTATACATATGAAATACAGTTATAATGACTGTTTTAATATCCTCTTTTGGGAATTTTAAACTGTGTCAGTTCTGGGTTGCTTTCTCCTTGCCACAGGTCACATTTTCCTGCTTCTTTGCATTCTATTAGTTTTTAATTGGATGACAGATACTACATTTTACCTTGTTGGGTGCTGTGTATTTTTATATTCCTACAAATGACATTGAGCTTATTGAGCTTTGTGCTGGATGTCAATAGGTTACATGGAAACTGATTGATCCTTTCTGGACTTGCTTTCAGGATTTGTTAAGGAGAATAGAACAGTATTTACTCTAGAATGAGCTTTCTGTGTGCTCTACACAAAGGCCCGGGAATTATGAGGTTTTCCAGTCTAGTTGGTGGGACAGGCATTATTACCGGCCCATATGAACACCTACACTCTTCTAATCTTTCTAATCTTTATTTTTTTTCTCTTTCTAACGTGTCTTTTTTTCTTTTTTTTTTCTTTCTAATCTCTTTTGATGGTTCTTTCTCCAGACTTAGTTTCCACACACATGTGGGTATTCAGTATTCAGTGGAATATTCAAGGTGGCCTTCTGCAGTTCACCTCCGTTCTTCCTATGTGCAGTTTTCACCTCTCTAATATCTGTCCTGCAGATTCTAGCCATGTTATTCCCCCTGGACTCATACTTCCATCTTCTCACGGCAAGAGGTCCTTTCACATTCTCACTGGGTTCCTCCTTTCTGCACCACAGTCTAGTAACTTTCTCAAGGCAGTAATCTGTGCCAGTAAGCTTTAGCATCACTGCCACTCATTGCCTGCAGTAGACAGTCTCTAAGGTGACATCTACATTATCCACACTATCTAGTTTTCATGTCTTTGCAAAAATCCCCTCCTTTTGAGTGTGGGTGAAACCAATGACTTGCAATGATGATGAGATGCCACTTTTGTGGTTGTCACTTTATCAAAGACTTTGTCTTGCTAGCAGATTCACTCTAGAGACTCTCTTTGATAGTAAAGTAAACGGTTATGTTTTTAAAGTTCATGTGGCAAGAAATTTTGGGAGGTATCTAGCACCCGCAGGAAGCCTCTAGGAACTGAAGATCGCCTCTAGAACTAAGGGCAGCTTCTTCTAGGATGTGAGGGCAGCCTCTGGCTAAAAGCCAGCAAGAAGCTGGGGTCTCAATCTCAAAGTCACAGGGAAATCAACTATTCTAACATCCTGAAAATGTATTCATCTGCACTCATGCCTCTGTATGAGATTGCAACCTAGCCAACATTGCATCCATGTGAGACCATATGCAGAGAACTCCATTAGGCCATGCCTGGAATCATGACCCACATAAACTGTGAGATAACAATAAATTTGTGTTATTTTAAGCTGCTAAGATTGTGGCAATTTGTTATGTAACAATTCATAACTAATATAATTGCCTGATGTCCAGTGTTTTTAAAAAACTGTCATTTCATATATTTAGCTTAGTTTTCTGGTTGTTTCAGGAGGTAGGATAAATTCAGTTTCTAAAACTCTGTCAGGGCCAGAAGTAGAAGTCCATGTCTCAGATTTTTTTCTTTTATTATTATTATTTTTTATTTATATAACTTTATTATTATTATTTTTTATTTCTACACCTTCATGGGGTAGAGAGTTGACTATCAGTATTTGTGTACAGTATGTGACAACCAAAACAATATTATTAGCATACTGATCATTACAAATCCCAGTTTCTTCTTGTGTCTCTTACTCAGTTACTCCCCATACCCCTTCCCTGCTCCCCCTTTCCCACCTGTAATAACTAGGTCTGTTCTCTCTTTCTGAGAGTTCAACATTTTATTATTGTCTTTACTTCTTTCTTTGTTTCTTATCTCCCACTTATGAGTGAGGACATGTGGTATTTCTCTTTCTGTGCCTAGCTTATTTCACTTATCATAATTTTCTCTAAGTTCATCCATGTTGCTCAGAATGGCAGAATTTCATTCTTTTTATGGCCAAGTAGTATTCCATTGTGTATATATACCACATTTTCCTTATTCAGTCATCTGCTGATGGTTCCATATCTTAGCTATTATAAGCAGAGATGTGATGAACATGGGAGTGCAGGTATCCCTTTGACATGATGATTTCCATTCCTTTGGGTATATACCCATAAGTGGGATTGCTGGGTCATATGATGGTTCTTTCTGTAGTTGTTTGAGAAACCTCCATACTGTTTTCCATAATAGCTGCACTAATTTACAGTTACACTAACAGTGTAGAAGAGTTCCAATTTCTCCACATCTTCACCAGCATTTGTTATTCTCAGTCTTTTTGATAATAGCCAGTCTAGCTGAGGTGAAATGATATCTCAGTGTGGTTTTGATTTGCATTTCCCTGATGATTAGTGATGTTGAACATTTTTTCTTGTACCTGTTGGCCATTTGTATGTTTTACTTTGAAAAATGTCTATTAACCTCCCTTGCCCATTTTTAATGGGATTATTTGTGTTTTTTTACGGTGAAGTTGTTTGAGTTTCTTGTATGTTATGGATATTGATCACTTTTCAGATGTATGGTTTGCAAATATTTAATCCCATTCAGTAGGCTGTCTCTCTCCCAATATCTGAAAAGTTTTCAGCTATTACTTCATTAAATAGGCATTCAATGCCTTTTCCTTTCTCTTCCCTTGCCAGTAGACATATAATACAGATGTTTCTTCTGTGTTTAAGATTAACAGAAAAATTTTGCAGGTTTTCCTCAGTTTTTGTTAAATTCTTTTCTTCTTTTTGTTCCAACTGTGTTAATTCAAAAAGTCTGTCTTCTAATTTGAAGATTCTTTCTTCTGATTGTTTTATCCTGCTGTTTATGCTCTTGGGTGTATTTTTTATGTCTGTGAATGAATTCTTCAGTTCCAGGATTTCTGCTTGATTTTTTTTAATTGCTTGTATCTCTTTGTTGAATTTCTCATACATGTCCTCTAATTTTTGGCTTCATTGTGATTTCTATCTATTTTTTCATCCATCATTTTGAGTTTCCTTAATATTGACCTTTGAGATTCCTCCTCAAGTAATTCATTTATTTCCTGTTGTGCAGAGTCTGGTATTGGAGAATTATAGTCGTCTTCTGGGGAATCAAGCTTCCTTGTTTTTTCATGCTTCTCATATCTCTGCATTGATGTCTGGCCATCTGGTGGTGTAGTCATTTCTTTTAATTCTAGGAGTGGGTGTTGAAGGGGGAGAGTCTTTCCTATAGAAGTATTCTATATTGGCTGTCAGATTTGGCATTTTTAAGTTTGGATTTGGATGAGTGTGGGAGTGCAGACTTTGTGTGACTTCTTCAACTGTATTCAATCTTAGAGTTGTTGGTGGATGCTATTGCAGCTTAGGTGGAGAGGCCCTTGGAAGTTTCTTTTTGGGGTGGGCTTTGCATTGGGGTGGGTGATCTGCTGTCAGTCAGTGGGTAGGTGTATACTGTTGCAGCATTTCCTGGTAGGTCTGTAGAGGTAGGGTTTGCAGAGGCTCAGCTGTTAAGTCTGGAGCAAACCTGTGTGGGTGCTGAAGGACCTAGCTGCTTTGTAGATGGGTGCTTTAGGAAATAAAAGCTGCTACCCAATCATCTATTGGTTTGGGAATAGGTGTACCAAGCTGTTACGGGACCTGGCAGCTCTGAATGTGGCCACCTGATCATCTGTTGAGCCTGAAGCAAGTGTGTAAGGGTGCAGCCAAGGCCAGCAGCTCTGTAGAGGCCTGCCTTGGGGAGTCAGAGACCCTACCTGGTCCGCTGTTGTTCTAGTAGCAGATAAACACTGAGGTAACAGGTCCTGGGAGCTCTGTAGAAGGCCCCTGTCTCATCTGTTGAGTCTGGAGCAAGCCTGTATGAATGATGCAGGACTCAGTGGCTCTATGGAAGTGTCCCATAGAGAGGGAAAGCTGCTATCCAATTGCTGTTGAGCCTGATGTGAGCCTGCAAGAGTGCAGCCAAGCCCAGCATCACTATAGATGCCTGCCTTGGGAAGAAGGTGTTGAGTGAGTTCAGATGTTGGGGTTTCAGACACTCCATCCAAGGCTCCAGGCAGCCTGAGCCCCAACCCTGCTGGCATCCAAGTGCACACTGCAGAATTCAGGCAGTGCCTCCAGACACAGGGACCCAGGCTGTCTGGGTCTGGCACAGGGTTCCAGGCTCCAAACAGCTGGGAGGCTGGTGCCTGGGGAAGCATGTGAGGGTCCCAGTGGGAAGTGAGACTTCTGCTGGGCTAACCATGGGCCACATGGGCACCTGTAGGCTAAGCCCAATGGGCCATGCAGGGTGGACTGCAAATGTGGGGAACTGTTGAACTCCAGTAGATTTTCTGTTCAGCAGGTCTGCCTGTTCTCTGGGGGAAAGGGATGCTGAGTGAGTTCAGATGCTGGGGTTTCAGTCACTTTGTCTGTCCCAGGCTCCAGGAATCCTGTGCCTTAACTCTGCTAGCACCCAAGTGTGCACTGCAGAATGCAGGCAGTGCCTCCAGACAAAGGGACCCAGGCTGGCTGCATCTGGTGCCAGGGCCCAGGTTCCAAATAGCTGGGATTCCAGTGCCTGGGTAAGTGTGTGGAGAGTCCAGGTGGGCGGAGGGGCCTCTACTGGACTAGTCATGTTGGGACGTGCAGGTACCTGTGTATTCAGCCCTCATGGGTTGTAAAGGCAGACTGTGAATGAGGGAAACTACTACACTTTAGCAGATTTTCTGCTCAGCAGGTCTGTCTGTCCGCCGGTGGGGGAGTGAGTGCTGAGGGAGTTCAGATGTGTGTCCCAAAAAGACTGGGGGGATTCCCCCAGTGCAGGGATCACCCCCATTTGTGGTTGCAGAAGGAATAGCCCGGGTCTTTTCCAGCCTTCCTTCTCTTTGCCTGGTTCCAGGCTGGTCCCTGCAGCAGGGCTAAGGCTGGATGTCCTGTTCTGCTCTCTGTGGTGCCGTATCCTTCTTCTGCATTTCCCATGTATCAGATTTTAAATTTTAATTTAAAATAAATTAAATTAAATGTACAAATTCAGTTCCCCCTTTGCACTAGCCACGTTTAAAGTGATCAACAACCTAGTTGGTGGGACTGTAAATTAGTACAACCACTATGGAAAACAGTATGGAGGTTTCTCAAACAATTACAGATAGATCTTCCATACAATCCAGCAATCGCACCTCTGTGTATATACCCAAAGGAATGGAAATCATCACGTTGAAGGGATACCTGCACTCCCATGTTCATCACAGCTCTGTTCACAATAGCCAAGATATGGAACCAACCTAAATGACCATTGACGGATGATTGGATAAGGAAACTGTGGTATATATACACCGTGGAATACTACTCTGCCATAAAAAAGAATGAAATGAGCTTGGAGAAACTTATGTTGAGTGAAATAAGGAAAGCACAAGGGGATAAATACTGTATGTACTCTCTCATAAGTGGGAGCTAAGAGAGAAAGAAGAAGGGAAACAAAGACCACAGTGGTGTATTGGACTCGCAAAGGGTAAGAACATACCTGGGAATACAAAGTGGAGTGGGGAAATGGAGATGGGGAGGGAGGTTGAGTATAATTGGGGAGATAATTGGGTGCAGGGCACGTGGTATAATCATAATTTCTGGTAATGGACATGCTGCCAGTATGGATCTGGCCATCACATCTTGGGCATGAGTGGTGACAATTTGCTTTGTGCCCCATGAATATTCATAGCCAATAAGAACAAAACGAAACAAAGCAAACAAACAAAAAACCCAGCCTAGCCACATGTGCTAGACACGACTGTATTGGACAACCCAGTGGTACACACTCCAATAAATATTTGAATTAAATATATAAATGGCAGCTATCATAACTCGGCATATAATTCTCAGGCCTCATTTCAGTTGAATATGTTTTCAGGGAAAGTTACTTGAGAAAAATGAGATAAAGAGCATTAGAGACAGGAGTGCCAGGTTAATTCCAGAGCAGTGATCACAGATCATTTGTGTTATAGAAAGTGATAGAGCAATCATGAATGATGGAAGACTGGGGATAACAGCTAAAGAGAAGAGGGACTTGAAAGATGTGTGGGTATGTAAAAAGTGTTGAACATACAGGTATTATAGTTCACTCTAACAGCCCCTACAACCCTCAGGAACTTTTAACACTACATCATATTAGTCCTTTTTCCAAACTCACTTCTCCTTCTTTATTCCTTATCTTAGTGAATGGCACTTCCATCTACCTAGTCATCATAGTAAAAATTAGAAGTCACCTATAATTTTATTACCTCATTCATTCTTTCCATATCCATCCATCCATCATCCACCAAATCCAATAATTTATCTCCTTAACATTTATTTTGTTCCCACCCCTCCTCTCTACACTCATTATTATTGCCTTAGTTCAAATCTTCATAATTTCTTGCTTGGAGTATTATAATAGTATCACAATTGTCTTCCTAGCTTTGGTTCAATTTTTTTTTTTTTTATCTGTACTAGAGGCTTATCAATTTTATTTATTTTTGAAGAACCAGATTTTTTGTTCATTGATTTTTCTCTATCCTTATCCTACTTTCAATTTCTTTGATTTCTCTGTTATAAATTCCTTCCTTCTGTTTGCTTTTCTAGTTTCTTGACATACAAACTCAGATGATCAGTTTGAGTCCTTTTCTCATTTCCGGTGGATGCATGTAGTGTTACAAAATTCCTTCTGAGAACTGCTTTAGTTATATCCTGCAAGTTTTGATGTACTATATCCTCATTTTCATTCAGTTCTATGTATTTTTACTTCCTTTGAGACTTCCTCTCTGACCCATAGATAACTGAGAAGTGTGCTGTTTAATTTCTGTGTAGTTAGTTAATTCCCATGTTGTCTTTCTGTTATTGGTTTCTTTTTGATTCCATTATGGTCAGAGTATATACTTTTTTATAATTTCAATCATTTAAATTTGTTGAGGTTTGTTTTATGGTTCTGGATAAGGCCTATTTTGGTTAATGTCCCATGATTTTTTTTTTTTTTTTTTTGTCTTTTGTCTTTTTTCCGTGTCCGGCAATGGATCGCAATGATTTTTTTAAAAAATATGTATTATTTTCTTGTTGGATGGTGTGTTCTATATATGTTGATTAGTTCCTGTTGTTTGTGTTGTTTAAATCTTCTATGCCCTTGTTTACTTTTGGTCTTGAAGTTATATCAGTTTAAAGAGAAAAGGGTGTTGAAATCCCCACATTTAACTGTAGATTTGTCTTTCTCCTTTCTGCTGTATCAGTTTTTGTTTCACATATTTGGAGAATCTGTTGGTTGGGGTATCCACATTTAGGATTCTTATATCTTCCTGGTGCACTGAACATTTTACATCACATTATATTCTTTTTGTCTCTAGTAATTATACTTGTTCTATAGTCTACTTTATCTGATATTAAAATAGCCAAACCCTTGACCTTGGTGTTACAACACCACCTTCTAACCAACTGAGCTAACCGGCCAGCCCAACTTTTGGTTTTTGCGTGATATAGCTTTTCCTATTCTTTGACTTTCAACCTACTCATGTTACTGAATTTGAAGTGAGTTCCTTGTAAATAGCATGTAGCTGGGGTTGTGTATTTTTATCCACTTTGACAAGCTCTACCTTCTACTTGGTATATTTAGAACATCTGTATTTAATATAGTTATTGATATATTAGGCCTTATGTCTGTCATTTTATTGTTTATTTACTGTTTAATCTGCTTCGTATTCCTGTTTCTGTTTCAAATGTATCACTTTGTATAGTTTTCATAGTGGTTGTTCTGGCTCTTATAATTCATGTTACTTATAGATTACTGGTATCACCATTTTACCAATTCTAGTGAAGTGTGAAAACCTTATGTCTGTTTAGGTACCATTATGCTTCCCAATTTTAAGCACCATTGTACTGAGCATCAGATGATGCTATAGCTTTTGTTTCAATCATCAAATATTATGTAGAAAATTCATGATGAATAAGATATCCATATTTTTGCTCTTTCTGTTGTTCTTCCTTCCTTCTTGGTGTCCCAAGGTTTCTTTTTCTATCATTTTCCTTTTTTATTTATTTATTTTTTTTGTCTTTTTCGTGACCGGTAAGGGGATCACAACCCTTGGTGTGTTGTCACCCACACCGCGCTCAGCCAACCATTATGCTTCCCAATTTTAAGCACCATTGTACTGAGCATCAGATGATGCTATAGCTTTTGTTTCAATCATCAAATATTATGTAGAAAATTCATGATGAATAAGATATCCATATTTTTGCTCTTTCTGTTGTTCTTCCTTCCTTCTTGGTGTCCCAAGGTTTCTTTTTCTATCATTTTCCTTTTTTATTTATTTATTTTTTTTGTCTTTTTCGTGACCGGTAAGGGGATCACAACCCTTGGTGTGGTGTCACCCACACCGCGCTCAGCCAGTGAGCGCACCGGCCAATCCTACATAGGATCCGAACCCGTGGCGGGAGCATCGCTGCGCTCCCAGCGCCGCACTCTCCCGAGTGCACCACGGGGCCGGCCCTTCCTTTTATTTTCAATGGCTCACCTTATTTATGAATTTTTTAAAGACTACACAGGTGACCTTTTGCTTCCGGAACTTCTTGAACATTTTGACTTCTTTTTCTTTTTCTCTTATTTATTTATTTATTGTGCTGGCTGGTTTGGGGATCTAAACTCTTGACCTTGGTGTTATCAGCACCATGATCTCTCATGTGAGCTAACCGGCCAGTCTCTTTTTCTATCATTTTATTTCTGCTTGAAGAACTTATTTCAGCCATTCTTTTAGGGTAGGTCAGCTATCAACAAATTCTGTTAGTTTTCACCAGATACAGAATTATCATTTGACAGGTCTTTCCTTTCAACATTTGAAAAGTGCCATGCCTCTTCCTTCTGGCCTCCAAGATTTCAGATGAGAAATCCACTATCATTTGAATTGGTGTTCTCCTACAGGTAATTCATCATTTCTCTCTGGCTGTTTTTCATATTATTTTGTCTTTAGTTTTCAGAAGTGAGTGTGGATTTCTCTGCAATGATCATGTTTGAAGTTCATTCAGCTTCTCGAATCTGTAGGTTTATGTTATTATTTTCCCCAAATTTGGGATGTTAAAGCCAATATTTCTTCAAATATTCTTTTAGTCCTGCTATGGGTTAAATGTGTCCTCCAAAAGTTTATGTACTGGAGAGTTGATTCCCATTGTAACAGTGTTAAGAGGGTGGGAAATCCAACTATGGTATTTAAAGGGGGAGGCATTTGAGAAGTGATTGGATCCCAATGACTGTGCCCTTGTGAGTGAATTAATACATTCATGAAGTAGTAAGTTATCATGGGTACGATTCGGATGGTTTTATAAGGAGAGCAATTGAGGCCAGCATTTTCATTCTTGTTCCGTGCATTCCTGCCATGTGACTCCAAGTTGCCATGGGACCTTGTAAAGAGCTTCCATCCAGAAAAACGTCCTCACCAGATGTGTTCCCTGATCTTTGGACTTCCCAGCCTCCAAAACTATAAGAAATAAATTTTGTTTCTTTATAAATTATCCTGCTTCAAGTATCATGTTATAAGCAACAGAAAATGAATACAGAATATTGGAACTGAGAAGTGGGGTATTGCGTATAACAAATACTTGAAAATACAGAAGTGGTTTTGGAACTGGGTAATGGGCAGAGGCTGGAAGAATTTGTAGGAGCAATCTAGAGAAAGCCTAGATGCTGATGAAAGCTTAGAAGACAAGAAGACCAGGGAACGTTTGGAAAATCTTAGAGACTGGTTAAATGGTTGTGATCAGAATGCTGACAGAAATATGGACACTAAGGGCCATTCTAAGGAGTTCTCAGAAAGAAAGCAGGAAGAGCTCATTGGAAACTGGAGCAGAAGTCACCCTTTTTATAGAGTTGCAAAAAACTTGGCTGCATTCTGTTCATGCCCAAAGGCTTTATGGAAAGTGGAATTTAAAAGTAAAAAGCCAGGGTTTTTGGAAGAAAAAGTTTCTAAGCAGCAAATCATTCAGGCATCTTTGTGGGTACTTGTAACAGCCTACATTGAGTTATGGCAGCAATGGCATGATGTAAAGCTGAAATTTATAATTAAAAGGGAAGCAGAGAGTAAAAAGTTAGAAAACTCTCATCCTGGCCATGTAAATATTAAAAAGTGTGTTCAGTAGAGAAGACCAAAGGTGCAGCCCAGGGACCATTTGCTGAGATCTGGAGAGAAAGAAGGAAGGATCAAGAGAATGGAAGAAAGACCCTGAAGGCATTGCAGAGATCTTCAACTCTGGCCCTCTCATCACAGACCCAGAGTCCTAGGGAGAAACAATGGTTTTGGAGAACAGGCCTGAGGCACTCTCCACAGGCTCGCTGCCCCGAGACAACTTAAGATGCTACTCCCTGCACCCTGGCTGCTCTGGCTGCTGCAGCCACAGTTAAGTTGGCCCCAGGTATGGCTGTACCAACAGCTTCAGAAGATACAAGTCTGGAGACTTGATAGCATCCAGGTGGTGCTAAGCCTACAGGCTTGCAGAATGCCAGAGTTCCTTGATTGCAAAGGATGTATAGAAAATCCTGGGGACCCAGGAAGAGGTTTGTCACAGGGGCAGAGCCACCTCACAGAGACTTCACTAGAGCAAAGTTGACTACAAATGTGGGTCCAGCGTTCCAGCATTGAACCCCCATAGGGCCATGCCTCATGGAGATGTGGAAGAGGAACCACCATGGAGACCCCAGAATTGTAGAGCTACCAGCATGAAACACCAGCCCGAGACAGTTAAAGAATGGTAAGAGACAAGGAAAGCCATAGGAGCTATGCTTCCTGATGACTTGGAGGCCCAACTCCTACACCAGTGTGCAGAGGATGAAGGACACAGAGTCAAAGGAGATTATTCTCCAGATTTAAGATTTAATGCCTGCCCTGCTGGTTTTTTGACATGCTTAGAACTTGTTCCATAATTTCTGTCTTATACCTATTCCACTATTGTATCTTGGAAGTAGATAACTTGTTTGATTTCACAGATGAGGTTTTAAACTTTTGATTTGGTGTTAAAATAAGATGAGAGTTTGGGGATAGAATGAACATATGTTGCTCTGAGAAGGACGTGAACTTTGGGGGCCAGGGGTGAAGTTCTATGAGTTAAACATGTCCCCCAAAAGTTCATGTATTGGAAAGTTGACCCTGATGGCAACAGTGTTAAGAAAGTAAGAAATCCAGTGATGGTGTTTGAAAGTGGGAGGAAGGCCTTTGAGTAGTGAGTGGATAGAGAGTACCATGTCCCCATTAATGGATTGATCCATTCATGAAGTAATGAATTATCATGGGTGTGGTTGTCATGTCTTTATAAGGAGATTGAGAGAAGCCACGGGCACCACCACTCCGGAGACAGCACGAGTGACCAGGTAACAAAGGATCTGAGGGCAGCTTCTGCCCAACAGCTAGCAGGAGAACATGGGCACCTCAGGAGCTGAGGGAAGCCCCCACCACTGCAACAGACACTGTTGCCATGCAGGTGGTCCACCACCACCATAATCACTACCACCACAAGGGTGGCTCAACACCACAGCAGCAGCCACTGTCACTGTTGCAGCCAATGCCACTGTGCAGATGGCCTACTAACTAGTAGATTGCATGGACACAAGGACAGTCACCAACAGAGCATGGGGAAAGAGGTGAGCAAGTGCAGACCCACGACTCAGAGGCCCAATCCACAGGGGAAAATACACTGCTACACATGGTAGAACTCCTAGGAGTGGGAGGTACATGAGCAGCCCACACAACTGCCTTGATCCAAAGAAAGACAAATGTGGAACACCACAAGGGTGCAAAATACCCAAATAGAGTAAGGAAGAAAAATCCCAATCACCACCAACATATCTCCTAACACTGGGAAGCATGGATCCAGGAGGAGCTTCTACCTGTAGGAAAGCAAAAAGAGAAACCACACCGAGGGTCACCCATCCAAACTGAGGAGCTCCAGTATACCCATGTGCACCCATCAGGGTCACAATATGCTAGCCAGATACCAACAAGCCAGGGTCACCCACCCCAGCAAAGAGTGATGTTGTACCATGGCACTTCTACCAGGAACTAGAGAAATTACCCATATCTTCAACAAAACAACAAAGGGTTACAAACCCTCAGCAAGGAATCACTGTGACCCAGTGCATAGGCCACAGGGGCACTAACATGCAACTCTAATACCGAATACAACTGAAGCACCAACATGGAGACTAAACTGTTGTGTCTACCTGGAAGCAACATTAAAACACCCTACTCAATGGTCAATATAAGATACATATACAGGAGGAAGTGTCTCTCTTCAAAGCCCAGTCCAGAGTCATAGAAGAAGCAACAGCTCTGCCAAATGACCAGACATCAATATAAGAGATATTAGAAATATGAAAAAACAAGAAAATATGACACAACCAAAAGAATACAATAATTCTCAAGTACCAAACCCCATACAGCAACAAACTTTTGAAACGACTGAAAAGGAATTCTAAGCAACAATATCAAGGAAACTCAAAGAGATACATGAAGTCTCAGTTAGATGACACAACAAAATGAGAAAAAGTATCCAGGATATGAAGAAGGAAATTTACAAAGAGACAAATACCTTAAAAAAGAATCTACCAGAACTCCTGAAAATAAATGATTCATTCAATGCAGTTTAAAAAACACAATTGAGAGCTGAAGCATCAGGTTAGAGCAAGCAGAAGAAAGAATTTCTGATCGAGAAGACTGTAGTTTTGAAATAACACAGGTGGAAATAAAGAGAAAGAAGAATAAAACAGATGAAGAACATCTGCGAGAGCTAGGAGACAACCATAAGCACACAAATATCCAAATCAGGGGTGTTCCATAGGGGAGAAGAAAGGAAAAGGGATTGAAAACCTATTCAATGAAATAACAGCAGAATACATTCCAGGTATCAGGAGAGAAATGGACATTCAGATCCAGGAGGCTCAAAGATCCCTAAACAGATTGAATCCAAAATGGTCCTCGCAAAGACACATTATAGCCAAACTAGAAAAATTCAAAGACAAAGAGAGAATATTAAAAACAGCAAAAGAAATACGACAAGTCACATATAAGGGAGTCCCAATCAGACTAACAGCAGACTTCTCAAAAGAAATCCTTCACACCAGAAGAGAATGGGATGATATATTCAAAAAAGTAAAAAAAAAAAAGCTGCACGGCCACAGTGCCTGAGAAAAGCCGAGCTTTCTGCACAGCTCTGTGGAGCTGAGTGAATGTTTCTGTTAAATTTAAGTGTTATTCATAACAAACCATACAAAAAGAAAACAACAAAAACTCCTAAACACATGTGCGGCTTAGTTCAGGACCACACACTCTCAGTCAAGTTTTATAAACAGTATTAAGAGTTTTAAAATTGGGAATATTTGTAAATGGAGGGGACACAAAGAATGCATGTGGGAGAAAAATAAGGTGAAGAAGAAGAATCGCAGTAAAGCAATTTGAGATATTTAAAGTAAATGTGGAGCCCGGCTGAGTGCATGCCAACCAGAGAGGTGCACCCGCAGAGAGACCTGAGACCCATGGTGACCACATGCCCTGTGGCACCAGCATGCAACTGAGCAGGTAGGCCTCACCACCGCTGGACCCCATCCCCAGCCTGGCTGACTACACACTGACCAGAGAGGCCCCCACCAGAGAGGCCAGAGACCTGCAATGAGCATGCACTGAAGACGCCAGCGCATCAATGAGCAGACACTGATGCAGCCATGCCAAATGAGCAGCCCCAGCAGGATCCTAACCAGGCAAAAGTGTCAAACCAGTGGACCATGAAATACCTTGCCACAATGACTAAATATCAAAGGAAAGATACCAGAAATATGAAAAATGAAGAAAGTACACCACCAAAGGGAAATAACTCTCAAGCACTACATACTACAGAAAAAGAAGCCATTGAAATGTGACAAGAAATTGCACATGATAATTCTAAGGAAACTACATGAGATACAAGAAAACTCAGCTAGACAACACGATGAAACGAGGAAAAGTATCCTGAAAGAACAAATGTACAAGGTTATCAATGAACTGAAAAAGAATGTAGCAGAGCTTACTGAGCTGAAGAATTCATTCACCAAAAATAACAGAACAGAGTTTAACTAGCAGGCTTGCAGAAGTAGAACAGAGAACTTCTGACCTTGAAGATAGGCTGTTTGAAATATCACGGGCAGACAAAAAAAAAAAAAAAAGAATTAAAAGCATTTAAGAAAATCTATGAGAGATATCAGACAACTTTAAGCACTCAATTATCTGAGTCATGGGTATTCCAGAAGGAGAGGAAAAAGAAGATTGCATTGAAAACATATTTAACAAAATAGTGGCAGAAAACTTCCAAGGTATTGAAAAAGACACAGATCTTCAGATTCATGAAGCTCAAAGATCCCCATATGTAATCAACACAAAAACGTCTTCTCCAAGACATGTTATAGTCAAATTGGCAAAACTCAAAGACAAAGAGAGAATCTTAAAAGCTGCAAGAGAGAAGCGTCAAGTTACCTATAATGGGGCCCCAATAAGACTAACATCTGACTTTTCATCACAAACCCTAAGTGCCAGAAAGGAATGGGATAATATATTCAAAATACTAAAAGACAGAGATTGCCAGGCAAGAATACTCTATTCCACAAGGCTATCCTTCCAAAATGAAGGGCAAATAGTATATTTCTCAGGCAAACAAAAACTGCGGGAGTTCACTACGACATGATCAACCTTACAAGAAATTCTCAAGGGAGTACTGGGTTTCGTACCTGAAAAATAACTCCCACTGACAAAAAAACTCAAGAAAAATCAAAATTCACTAGTAAAATAAAAATGGCAACAACGAAGAGAAAAAAAAAGGTTATCTGCAAACCAAGAAACCAACAAATACAGAAGACAAACAGTAAATCAGAAAGAAAGGAACAAAAGACATTTAAGACATCCAAACAAAAATCAATAAAATGCTAGGAGTAAATCAATGCTGTTCAATAACAACTCTTTATGTAAAAGAATTAAATTCTCCACTCAAAAGACACAGACTGACTGGATTAAAAAGGAGGACCCAACTATATGCTGCCTACAAGAGACCCACTTAACCTACAAAGACTCACATAGAGTAAGATTGAAAGGATGGAAAAAGATTTCCAATGTAAAAAGAAATGAAAAATGAGCTGGAGTAGCTATTCTTATATCTGATATTTTATTATTATTTAAAGTAGACTTTAAACTAAAAACTAAGAGATAATGAGGGCCACTACATAATAATAAAATGATTCATCTATCAGAAAGACATAACAATCACAAATATATATGCACTCAACACTGGAACAGCCAGATTTATAAAGAAAACTCTATTACACCTAAAGAAGGAAATAGACACTAATCCCATAATAGCAGGGGACCGGAACACCCCACTGTCAATATTGGACAGATCATCTAGGCAAAGAATCAGCAGAGAAACACAAGATCTAAACAACACTCTAGACCAATTGGACTTGGCAGATATCTACATAACATTCCATCCAACAACCTCAGAATATTCATTCTTCTCATCAGCGCATGAATCATTCTCCAGGATAGATCACATGGTAGGTAACAAATCAAGTCTCAACAAATTCAAAAGATTTAGAATGATCCCATGTATTTTTTCAGATGACAATGGATTAAAATTAGAAATCTATAGCAAACAAAATTCTGGAAACTATAAAAACACATGGAAATTAAACAGCATTCTACTTAATGACATATGAGTCCAAAAAGAAATCAAACAGGAAATCAAAAACTTTATTGAAACTAATAAAAACAATGATACATCATACCAAAACATGTGGGATACTACAAAAGCAGTACTAAGGGGGAAATTTATTGCATTAAATGCTTACTTCTGAAGAATGGAAAGATGACAAGTAAACAACCTGTTATTTCACCTAGAAGACCTAGAACAACAAGAACGATCCAAACCCAAAGTTAGTATATGGAAAGAAATCATTAAGATCAGAGCAGAACATAATGAAATAGAAACCCAAATAATGATACAAAAAGTCAATGAATCAAACAGTTGGTTTTTTGAAAAGATAAATAAGATTGACAAACCATTAGCAAGGCTAACTAAAAAAAAAGAAGAGAGAAGACCCAAGTAACAAAACTTAGAATTAAAAAAAGGTGATATTACAACTGATACTTCAGAAATACAAGAAACTATTACTGACTTCTATAAACAACTATATGCCAACAAATTTGAAAATCTGGAGGAAATGGATAAATTTCTGGAAACTCACAAACTACCAAAACTAAGCCAAGAAGATAAAGAAACTCCAAACAGACAAATAACAATAAAAAGATTGAAACTGTTATCAGAAGGCTCTCAACAAAGAAAAGCCCAGGACCAGATGGATTCACAGTAGAATTCTACCAAACATTCAAAGAGGAATTGATACCAATTCTCTACAAACTATTCCAAAAGATTGAAACAGACGCAATTCTCCCAACTCATTCTATGAAGCAAACATCACCATGATACTAAAACCAGGTAAAGATACAACAAAAAAAGAAAACTACAAGCCAACATCCTTGATGAATATAGATTCAAAAATCCTCAATAAAATACTAGCTAACAGAATACAGCAACACATACACAAAATTGTACAGCATGATCAATTGGGATTCATCCCAGGGATGCAAGGATGGTTCAACATAGGCAAATCAATAAATGTGATACACCATTTCAATAAAATCAAACAGAAGGACCATATAATCATCTGTAAAGATGCTGAAATAGCATTTGATAAAATTCAACACTCGTTCATGATAAAGACTCTCTACAAGTTAGGTATGGTTGGAAAGTATCTCAACATAATTATAGCAATATATGATAAACCCACTGCCAATATCATCCTGAATGGAGACAGCTGAAAGCTTTTCCATTAAGAACAGGAACTAGACAAGGATGCACACTCTCACCACTCCTATTCAACATAGTGTTGGAATTACTAGCTGGAGCAATCAGAGGAGAGAAGGAAATAAAGGGCATCCAGGTTGGAAAAGTTGAATTCAAACTGGCCTTGCTTGAAGATGACATGATCCTATATATCAAACAGCCTAAAGCCTCTACAAAAAAAAAACTCTTGGAGTTGATAAGTGATTTCAGCAAAGTTGCAGAACACAAAATCAACACACAAAAATAAGTAGCATTTCTATTCCCCAATGGTGACATTGCAGAAAAAGAAATCAAGAAAGCAAGCCCATTTACAATAGCCAACAAAGAAAAAAAAATACGTAGGAATAGAGTTAACCAAGGATTTGAAAAATGTCTACAATGAGAACTACAAACACTGCTGAGAGAAATTAAAGAGGAAACAAGAAGATGGAAAGATATCCCATGCTCTTGGATTGGAAGAATCAACATTGTGAAAATGTCCATACTACTCAAAGTGATATACAAATTCAAAGCCATCCCCATCAAAAATCCGAAGATATTTTTCTCAGAAATGGGAAAAACTATCCAGATATTTAAATGGAATAACAAAAGACCATGCATAGCCAAAGCAATTCTGAGCAAAAAAATAAAGCAGGAGGCATAACACTACCTGCCTTTCAACTATACTAGAAAGCTATAATAACCAAAACAGCATGGTACTGGCATAAAAACAGACACACTGATCTATGGAATAGAATAGAGAATCCAGAAATCACCCCACACACCTACAGCCATCTGATCTTTGATGAAGGCACCAAGCCTATACACTGGGAAAGAGAATGCCTCTTCAGCAAATGGTACGGGGATAAGAGGATATGCATGTGCAGGAGAATGAAACTAGACCCATACCTCTCACCATATACTATAATCAACTCAAAAAATGTATTAAAGAATCAAATATACACCCTGAAACAATAAAACTTCTTACAGAAAACATAGGAGAGATACTTCAGGAATTAGGGCTGGGAACAGTCTTCATGAATATGACTTCCGAAGCATGGGCAACCAATGGAAAAATAAACAAATGGGTGTATATAAAACTAAAAAGCTTATGCACAGCAAAAGTAACAATTAACAGAGTTAAAAGACAACCAACAGAGTGGGAGAAAATATTAGCAAAATATACGTGTGACAAAGGATTAATATTCAGAATATACAAGGAACTGAAACAACTTTACAGCAAAAAACCAAGTAACCCAACTGAAGAATGGGGAAAAGAGCTAAATAGTCATTTCTCAAAGGAAGATATATTAATGTCCAACAGACGCATGAAAAAATGCTCAACATAACTCAGCATTTGGGAAATGCAAATCAAAACCACACTGAGATACCTTCTCACCCTAGTTAGGATGGATAATATCCAAAAGACTGTGAATGATAAATGCTGGCGAGGTTGCAGAGAAAAAGGAACTCTCATACATTGCTGTTGGGACTGCAAAATGGTGTAGCCTCTATGGAAAACGGTATGGAGGTTCCTCAAACAATTGCAGATAGATTTACCACATGACCTCACTATCCCACTGCTGGGAATATACCCAGAGGAATGGAAATCATCAAGTCGAAGGTATACCTGTTCCCCAATGTTCATTGCAGCACTATTTACAATAGCTCAGAGTTGGAACCAGCCCAAATGTCCATCATCTGATGAGTGGATACGGAAAATGTGGTATATGTACACAATGGAATACTACTCAGATATAAAAAAGAATGAAATACTGCCATTTGCAGCGACATGGATGGACCTAGAGAGAATTATGTGAAGTGAAACAAGTCAGGCATAGAAAGAGGATACCACATGTTCTCCCTTATTTGTGGGAGGTAAAAATAAATAAATAAACACACAAATAAACTGGTGGGGGATGGAAGAGGACACAACGATCACAATTCCTTGAACTTGATATAACAAGTGAAAAGATATGTGGTTGTTGGGAGGGAGGGCGTGAGAGAGGATGGAGGGAGGTTTCAGTAATGGGCCACAATAATCAACGACATTGTATATTGAGAAAGTAAAATTTAATTTTAAAAAACTCTGCCTGCCAAGAATACTACACCCAGCAAAGCTTTCCTTCAGAGATGAAGGAGAAATAGTCTATTTCCCAGGAAAACAAAAACTGCAGGAGTTCACCACCACAAAACCAGCCCTACAAGAAATCTTCAAGGGAGTCCTGCACCTGGAATCTGATGTGTGATAATCACTACCAAGAATACCCAAGAAAGAACAAAACCCACTGGTAGAACAAAAACGTATACAAGAAAGGGAAAGAAAATGTATCTTACCACCTCAGAAAACCAAAAACACAAAAGACAAATAATAAAAAGTGGAAAAACGTACAAAACATATTTATATCATTCAAATGAAATTCTATAAAATTCCAGAAGCAAGACAATACCTGTCAATGACATCCCTAAATGTAATTGGATTAAATTGCCACTCAAAAGACACAAATTGGGGCTGGCCCGGTGGCGCAGTGCGCCACTTGGGAGCACGACAGCGCTCCCACCGAGGGTTCAGATCCCATGTGGAGACCGGTTCCCGCTCACTGGCTGAACGTGGTGTGGGCGCAACGCCGAGGGTTGCGATCCCGTTACCGGTCAGTAAAAAAAAAAAAAGATTAAAAAAAAAAAAAAAGACACAAATTGATAGGATTAAAAAGCTAGACCCAACTATATGATATCTTGAAGAGACTCACTTCACGTGTAAAGACACACACAGTGTAATAATAAGGGATGGAAAAATATATACCATGGAAATGTAAGCCAAACACAAGCACAAGTAGCTGTTCTTATATTGCATAAAATAGACTTTAAACCAAAAACTATAAAAAGAAAAATAGAAGGCCATTAAATTATGATAAAAGGATCAATCCAGGAAGAAGATATAACATTCATAAATATGTATGCACCCAACAATGGAGCACACAGATATATAAAGAAAACACTATTAGACCAAAGAAAGAGACCACAGTATGACAATGGTTAGGGATCTGACCACCCCTCTCTCAGCATTGGATGGATCATCTAGGCAACAAGTCTGCAGAGAAATAGAATATAAACAACACTTTACAACAATTGGACCTGGCAGGTATCTACAGGACATTTCATCCAACAACTACAGAATATACATTCTTCTCATCAGTGCATGAAACATTCTCCAGGACAGATTACATGTAAAGTCACAACTAAAGTCTCGATAGTTTTTAAAAATTGAAATCATCTCAACTATATTTTCAGACAACAAGTGATTGAAACTGAAAACTGGTAAAGGTGAAACTATGAAGACCATACAAATACATGAAATTAAATGTCATGCTCCTGAATGGCCTATGGGTTAAAGAATAAACTATTAAAAATTGAAGTCAATTCAAATATCTTTTCAGATATCACTGGATTAAAACTAGAAATCAATAAGAATCAAGACAATGGAAAATATACAAATACATGGAAATTAAACAACATGCTCCTGAATGACCTAGGGGGCCACAAGGAAATTAATCAGGAAATCAATTTCTTGAAACTAATGAGAATAAAGACACATCATATCAAAATCTGTGGGATACTCCAAAAGTACTACTAGTAGGAAAGTTTCCTGCCATAAACACTTCCGTCAAAAGAATAAAAAGATTTCAAATAAACAACCTCAAAGAACTAGAAAAAGAAGAACAATCCAATCCCCTAAGTAGTAGATAGAAAGAAAAAATTAAGATTAGACCAGAACTAAATGAAATACAGACCCCCCCAAATGATACAAAAGATCAATGAAACGAAAAGTTGCCTTTTTGAGAAAATAAACAAAATAGACAAACCATTAGCTAAGCTAACTAAAAAAAAATAAAAGAGAGAAGACCCATATAATAAAAATCAGAAATGAAAAAGGAGAAAATACAACCAAAACCACAGAAATAAAAAAATATCATTAGCCACTACTGTAAGCATACTCTGATAAGTTTGAAAACTTGGAGGAAATGGATAAATTTCTCAATGCAGACAAACTACCATGACTGAGCCAAGAAGAAATAGAAAACATGAACTGACCAATAAAAAGCATCAAGATGGAAGCAGCAATCAGCAGTCTCCCAACAAAGAAAAGCCAGGACTGTATTGCTTTACTGTTGAATTCTACCAAACCTTTAGAGAGGAATAAATATCAGCTCTCTTCAAACTATTCCAAAAAACTGAAACAGAGGCCATTCTCCAGAACTCATTCTGTAAGGCCAGCATCACCCTGATACCAAAATCAGGAAAAGATACAACAAAAAAAGAAAATAACATGGCCAGCCCATGGCTCACTTGGGAGAGTGTGGTGCTGATAACACCAAGGTTGCAGGTTCAGATCCCTATATAGGGATAGCTGGTTAGCTCACTTGGGAGAGCATGGTGCTGACAAAACCAAGTCAAGGGGTAAGATCCCCTTACCAGCCATCTTTTTAAAGAAAAGAAAAAAGAAAATTAGAAATTTACAGACCAATATCTCTGATGAACATAGACACAAACATCCTCAACAAAACATTAGTAATCAGAATACAGTACCACATCACAAAAATTATACACCACAATTAAGTGGGATTAATACCAGGGATACAAGAATGGTTCAACATACTCAAATCAATAAATGTGGTGCACCATATCAAAAAAATCAAGGACAAAAACCACCATATGATTATCTCAATAGATGCTGATAAAGCTTTTGAGAAAATTCAAAATTCAACATCCCTTCATTATAACGACTGTCAGCATATTAGGTATAGAAGGAAAATATCCCAACAGCCGTATATGACAAACCCATTGCCAATATCATCTTGAAGCTTTCAGCTTTTCCCTTTAAGAAGAGGAATAAAACAAGCATGCCCACTCTCACCACTCCTGTTTATCATAGTATTAGTATTAGTATTAGCATTGGGCAGAGAAATCGGGCAAGAGAAAGAAATAAAGGTCATCCATACTAGAAAAGACAAATTCAAGTTGTCCCTGTTTACAGATGACATGATCCTATACATAGAAGAACATAAAGACTCTACCAAAAAACTCCCAGACCTGATCAACTATTTCTGTAAATCTACAGGATACAAAATCAGCACATAAAAATCAGTAGTGTTTTTATACTCCAATAACAAACTAGAAGAAAAAGAAATCAAGAAAGGAAGCACATTTACAATAATCACCAAAAAAAAAAAAAACCACCTAGAAATAAATTTAACCAAGGATGTGAAAGATCTCTACAACACAAATATAAATCACTACTGAAAGAAATTAAATTAAAGAGGACACAAAAAGATGTGAAGACATTCCATGTGCTTGGATTGGAAGAATTAACATTGTGAAAATGTCCATATATACACTGAAACTAATGTACTCTCAATGTAATCTCCATTAAAATACCAATGATATTCTTCACAGAAACAGAAAAACAAATCCTAACATTCACAGCAAATAAAAAAGACCCTGAGTAGCCACAGCTATCCTGAGCAACACTCCCCCCCCCCAAAAAAACCCACAAAGGCATAACACCACCTGATTTCAAGTTATAGTACAAATCTATCTTAAGCAAAACAGCATGGTATTGGCATAGAGACAGACACTTGGATCAATGGAACAGAATAGAGAACCCAGAAATCAACCCACATACTTAAAATCATCTAATCTTCAACAAAGGTAACAAGAGCATACGGTGGGGAAAAGAATGCTTCTTCAATAAATTCTGCTGAAAAAACTGCTCATCTATATGTAGAAGAGTGAATCTAGACTCAACCTCTAACCATATACCAATATCAACTCAAAATAGATTAATGACTTAAGTATAAGACCTGAAACTATAAAATTACTAACAGAAAACCTAGGGGAAATGCTTCAGGAAGTAGGACTGGGCAAAGACTTTATGAATAAGACCTCAAAAGCACATGCAACAAAAGAAAAAATAAACAAATAGGATTATATCAAGCTAAAATGCTTCTGTACAGCAAAAGAAACAATTAACAGGAGCAAAAAGACAGCCTACAGAATGGGAGAAAATATTTGCAAACTATCTCTCCAACAAAGGATTAATATCCAGGGGAAACAAACAACTCAACCATAAAAAAACAAATAACCTCATGAAAAAATAGGCATAGGAGCGGAATAGACATTTCTCAAACCAAGATATACAAATGTGCAACAGAAACATGAAAAAATGATGCACATCACTAAGCATCAGCAAAATGCAAATCAAAATTACACTGAGATATCATCTCAACCCATTTAGACTGACCATTATCAAAAAGAGAAGAACAAATGCTGGCAAGTATATGGAGAAAGGGGAACCCTCCTACACTGATGGTGGGACTGCAAATTAATGCAGCCATTATGGAAAACAGTATGGAGCTTCCTCAAACAACTATAGATAGAACTGCCGTAAGATCTAGCGATCCCATGCTGGATATATACCCAAAGGAATGGAAATCATCATGTTGAAGGTTTACTTGCACTCCCATGTTTATTGCAGCTCTATTTACAATAGCCAAAAGTTGGATCCAACCTAAATGTCCATCAACAGATGACTGGATAAGGAATATATGGAACCTATATGCAATGGAATACTACTCTACCATAAAAAGAATGAAATTCCACCATTTGCAGCAACATGGATGACCTTAGAGAAAATTATGATGAGTGAAATAAGCCAGGCCCAGAAAATGAAATACTGCATGTCCTTATTGATAACTGGGAGCTAAAAAAACCCCAGACAAATAAATAAAAGAAAGAAAGAAATATACAGCAATCATAATAATTCATTGAACTTTGAGAAGGAGAGAACAGAGCTGAGGCCACCAAAGATGGTGTGGGAGGGTTAGTGAGAATTGGCAAAGGGCCACAAAAATGATTACATTGTGTAATATGAAATATACTAATCCCCCTGATTTCAGCATCACCCCTTGCACATAGATATTGATATTCAATGCTGTACCCCACAGATATGTATACTCAATTGTGTTTTGATAAGTAAAATAAATATTTTTAAAAATAAGGGGGTCATTTAAAGAAGGAGAGTGCTCTCACTCTTGCTTAGCCCATTCTCTCACTAGGTGATACCCTGTGTTGCTGTAGAGAGTCACCAGGAGAAAGACCATCACCAGATGTTACTCCTGGTCCATAGACTTCCCAGCCTCCAAAACTGTAAGAAATAAATTTTATTTCTTTATAACTTACCCAGTTTCAGGTATTCTGTAAGAGTCAACAGAAATGCACAAGTCCCTCTCTATTTCTCTTCTTCTTGTGGTGTTCCAATGATACAAATAGTGGTCATTGCTATTGTTCCACAGGACTGTGTGGCTTTGTTCATTATTTTTCAGTCTATATTCTCTCCATTCTAATGGTTCAAATTCTATTAATCTGTCCTCAAGTTTACCGATTCTATCCTTTTTCATCTCCTCTGTAATACTGAGCCATTTAGCAAGTTTTTAGTTTTAGTTATCATATTTTCAGTTCTAAAATTCTTATTGGGCTCTCTTTGATAACTTCTATTGCTTTCCTGAGATTTTTCACTTTTTGCTATTTTTTCAAGACAATATGTAATTGCTTGTTGAAGCATTTTTATAATGGGTGCTCTAAAATCTTTTAAAATTTATTTTAATGGCTTTGTAGAGATATAATACCATACCATACAATTCACCTATTTAAAGTATAAAATTCAATGGTTTTTAGTATATTCACAAAGTTGTGCAAGCATCACCACCACAATCAACTTTAGGACATTTTCATTACCCTGTAAAGAAACCCATTAGCACCCATTCCCCAATGCAACAAATAATCTCTTTTCTCTATATGTATATATCTAAAGACCTTCACATAGATGGGACCTTCACTTTTTGATGTGACCAGTGCCCAGCACTGCAGGTAACAGGGATTAGGCTTCTGAGGGAAAGATCCTGCCTAGATGAGGACAGAGTCGAAATCCATGCTCCTGGTCCAGTGCTTTCTCTGCATTCCTTTGAGAGCAGCATAAAGAAGGTGGCATGAAGCCATGTGTCGATTCCTTTTTCAAAGATTCAATTCAGCCACATATTACAGAGCTACTAATAACCCTAATCCATATTTTACAACAGTACAAGATTTTCTTTTTTTCCTACGGCAATTAAAAATCTACTTTTATGGAAAGATTTTTGAGATAAGCACCTTCCACATGACCTTGCCTTTGAGGCTGCCTTTAAAACTCTGTTGTCAGGCAGGAAAGCATAATAGTGAGCAGCACAAGCCCTAGAGCCAGCCTGCCCTTGTTTGAACTCCAGGTCTGCTACCTCCCAGCTGTGTAACCTTGGGCAAGTTACTTAACTTCTCTGTTTCAATTTCCTCTTATCCAAAATGTCTATAAACGTTGTGCCTAGTCCATTGGATTAAATGAGTTGATGCATCTAAAATATGTAGAAAACTGACTGGCAAATAATAAGCACTGTGGGCATCAGCTATTAGTATTATTTGAGAATCTTAATTGTTGTAAATTACTGCAGGCCCTTCTTTTTAGTTGAAAGTGGGATGGGGAGTAAAAAGAGATTCTGATTCTTGTCAGGAAATATGTATACACTTATACAGATGACCTTGATTGTTGGTCTCCTTTCCTTATTAATTCATGCCAATCTCAATTAGTGAATATGTATGATTACAGAGTCTTCTCACAGAAGTCCTAATTTCAGTCTCCAGGAAAAATGATTTTGTTACTAGCAAATTTAAGTGTTTCCTTAGGTGCGGTTTCTCATCATGGTTCTGTCTGCCCCAGTTGTACCAGTTTTTCAAGGTCCCTCTCATTCCCATCCTGTGGCCTGCCTGGTCTTAAAAGCCCCACCAGGCTGATTTCTCTTTCGCCCATACCTGGTGGTTCCTTTTTTAAAAAAACTGACACATATTGATTGTAAATATTTATGGGGAACACATTTATATTTCAGTACATGTATACAATGTGCAATGATCAAAGGGTAATTAGCATATTCATCATCGCAAAAATTTATCATTTGAGATAAGAATATTTGAGCTCCTCTCCTCTAGCCGTTTGAGAACATACAATAATTTATTATTAATTATAGATGCTAGCACTACTGTACACCATTAAAAGTTATTTTCCTATCTAGCTGTAATTTTGTATCCATTAAGCAGCCTCTCATATATCTTTCCCCCTCTCCTCTTCTTAGCCTCTACTAACCACAATTCTACTCTCTACATCCAAAAGCTCAAATTTTTTTAGCTCCTGCATATGAGTGAGAACATGTGGTATTTATTTTACTGTGCCTGACTTACTTCACTTATTACAATGTCTTCAAGGTTCATCCATGTTGCCACAAATTACAGTATCTCATGCATTTTCATGGCTCAGTAGGGTTCCATTGTGTATATATGCAACATTTTCTTCATTCATTTATCTGTCAATGGACACCTAGGTTAATTCCATGTCTTGGCTATTGCGAATAGTGCTATAGTCCTGCAATAAACATGAGGATGCAGATATCTCTTTGACATACTGATTTCATTTCCACTGGATATTTACCCAGAAGTGGGATTGCTGGATTGTATGGTAGTTCAATTTTTAGTTTTTTGAGGAAACTCCATATTGTTTTCCGTAATGGCTTTACTAATTTATGTTCCCACCAACAGTGTATAAGAGTTCTCTTTTTCCACATCTCACCAGCATTTGTTATTTTTTGTCTTTTTGATAATAGCCTTGCAAACTGGGTGAGACAATATCTCTTTGTGGCTTTGATTTCCATTTCCCCAATGCTTAGTGATGTTGAGCATTTTCCTCACATACCTGTTGGCCATTTGTATGTCTTCTTTTGAGAAACATCCACTTGGGTCATATGCCCATTTTTAAATCAGATTATTTGTCCTTTTGTTGTTGATTTATTTAACTTCCATGTATATTCCAGATATTAATACCATGTCCAATGAATAGTCTGCAAATATTTTCTCTCATTCTGCTGGTTGCCTCTTTGCACTGTTGATTGTTTCTTTTGCTGTGCAGAAGCTTTATAACTTGATATAATCCCATATGTCTATTTCTGCTTTTGTTGCCAGTGATTTAGAAGTCTTCTCCATAAAATGTTTGCCCAGACAAATGTCTTGCAGTGTTTCTCCTAAATTTTCTTCTAGTACTTTTATAGTTTCAGGTCTTAAATTTAAATCTTTAATCCATTTTGACATGACTTTTATGTATGATGAGAGATAAGGGTCAAATTTCCTTCTTCTGCATATGAATACTCAGTTTTCCCAGCACCACTTATTGAAGGGCTGTTATTTCCCCAATATATGTTCTTGGTACCTTGTCAAAGATCAGATAGCTATAGTTCATGGATTTATTTCTGGATTCTCTATCCTGTTCCTTTGGCCCATGTGTCTGTTTTTATGTTAGTACCTTGCTGTTTCAATTACTATAGCTTTGTAGTATATTTTGAATTCAGGTAGTGTAATGCCTCCAGCTTCATGCTTTCTGCTCAGGATTGCTTTGGCTCTTTGAGGTCCTTAGTGGTTCCATACAAATTATAGGATTGTTTTGCTTCTTTAAAAAATTCTGAGAAGAGTATCACTGGTATTTTGATAGGAATTGCACTGAATCTGTAGATCATTTGGGGTACTAGGGTCATTTTGACAATATTAATTCTTCCAATCCATGAACACAGAATGTATTTCCATTTTCTGGTATTCTATTTAATTTATTTCATCAATGTTTTATAGTTTTCTTTGTAGAAGTCTTTATCCTTCTTGGCTGAATTTATTCCTAGGTATTTTATTTTTAGGGTAGCTATTGTAAATGGAATTGCTTTCTTGATTTCTTTTTCTGCTAGGTCATAGTTGGTGTATAGAAATGCTACTGATTTTTGCATGATGTTTTTGTATCCTGCAATCTTACTCAATTTGTTGATAAGTTCTAAGTTTTTGTAGGGTGTTTAGGTTTTTTCTACATATAAGATCATGCTGTCTGCAAACAGGGATGATTTGACTTGTTCTTTTCCAGTTTGAACACCCTTTATTTCTTTCTCTTGTCTAATTGCTGGGGCTAGAAGTCTCAGTACTGTGCCAAATAAGAGTGGTGAAATTGGGCATGCTTGTCTTGTCCCTGTTCATAGAGGAAAAAGCTTTCAACTTTTTCCTGTTCAGTATGATGTTAGCTGTATGTTTGTCATATATGGCTGTCCTTGTGGTGACGCTATTTCCTTCTATACCTAATTTGCTTAGAGTTGTTATCATGAATGGATGATGAATTTTATCAGGTGCTTTTTTATGCATTTATTGAGATGATCATACTGTTTTTGACCTTCATTTTGTTGATGTGGTGTGTCATATTCATTGGTTTCCATATGTTGAAACATCCTTGCATCCCTGGGGTATCTTAGTCTATACTCTTCTTGGTATGTTTTTAAAACCTGTTTGCTACTATTTTGTTGAGAATTTATGTTCATCGGGAATACTGGTCTATAGTTTTCTTTCTCTCTTTATTTTTTTTATTTCTTTTCTGTGTTGTGTGATTTTGGTATCAGGATAAAGCTGGCCTCATAAAATGAGTTTGGAAGGATACCCACTGCTTCAATTTTTAGGAATAGTTTGAGAAGAATTCATTTTAATTCTTCTTAAACTCTTTGGTAGAATTCAGCAGTGAAGCCATCCAGTTCTGGCCTTCTCTTTGTTGGGAGACTGCTGTCTCATTGTTATTAGTCTGTTTGGGTTTTCTATTTCTTCTCAGTTCAGTCTTGGTAGACTTATGTGTCCAGAAATTTATCCATTTCCTCCAGGTTTTCCAATATGTTGGCATATAGCAGATTATGAGTCTCTAATGTTTCTTTGTATTTTTGTGGCATCAATTGTAAGGTCCCCTTTTTCATTTCTGATTTTCTTTATTTTGGTCTTCTCTCTTTTTTTCTTAATTAATCTAGTTAATGGTATGTCAATTTTGTTTGTCTTTTCAACAAACCAAGGTTTCATTCTGACAGTCTTTTACAGCATTCTTGTGGTATATATTTCATTTAGTTCTGCTCTGATCTTTATTATTTCTTTTCATCTGCTTGTTTTAGGATTTGATTGTTCTTGATTTTCTGGTTCCATGAGGTGTAACCTTAGGTTGATTATTGGAAATATTTCTACTTTTATGATGTAACCACTTATTTCAATAAATTTCCCTCAATACTGTTTTTGCAGTATCCCATAGGTTTTGGTTTGAACTGCTTCTGTTTTCATTTGATTCAATAAATTTTTTGATTTCCTCCTTAATTTCTTCATTGACCCATTTGTCATCCAGGAGCATATTTAAATTTTATGGATTTGTACAGTTTCAAAAGTTTCTCTTGTAAATATATATTTTTAAAAACTTTATTCTTTTGTGGTCTGAAAAGATGATATCATTTCAATTTTTCAAAATTTGTTCAGACTTGAATTATGGCCTAATGTGTGGTCTATCCTGGGGAATGATCTATGTCCCGATGAGAAAAATGTTTCATCTGCAGTTGTTGGTTGAATTGTTCATGGAATATCTTTTTCCATCCCTTCACTTTTAGTCTATGTGTGTCTTTATAGGTGAAGTGAGTTCACTGAAGGCAACGTATAGTTGGGTCTAGTTTTTTTCCACCTGTTCAATCAGTTTATAATGTTTAAGTGAGTGGTTTAACCCATTTACATTCAAAGCTGTTTTTGAAAGGTGTTGCTTTACTCTTGATCTTTTGTTAATTGTTTATTGGATTTTTTTATATCTTTGTTCCTTTCTTTCTCTTTTATTGTTTATTCCATTTGTTTATTCCTGTAGTGATAAGATATAATATTAACCTCATTCTCATTTGCATATGTGCTCTAAAATTAGTTTTATTCTTTCACGTGTTATCATGATAGTGGCTACCAACCTTTTACTTCCAGATGTGGGGATCTCTTGAGGATTTCTTGTAGGCCCATTCTAGTGGTTATGAATTCCCTCAGTATTTTTTTTTCACGTTAAAACACTATTTCTCTGTTTCTGAAGGATAGCTTTGCTGGGTATATTAGTCTTGACTGGCAGAATTTCTCTTTCATCACTTTGAATATACATCCCATTCTCTCCTGGTCTGTGATTCTGCTGAGAAATCTGCTATTAGTCTGATGGTGATTCCCTCATAGATGACAACACTTTTCTCTTTCTATTTTTAGAATTCTCTATTTGTCTTTGACTTTTGACAGTTTGACTACAATATACCTCAAAGAGGACCTTTTTGGGTAAAATCTATTCAGGAATCTTTGAGCCTCTTGGATCTAGAATTCCATATCTCTCCCAATAGTTAGAAAGTTCGGGCCGGCCCGGTGGCGCACTGGATAGTGCGCCGCTTGGGAAGCGCGGCGGCGCTCCCGCCCGAGGGTTCGGATCCCACATACAGACCGGTTCCCGCTCACTGGCTGAGCGAGGCGCAGAAGCAACACCGAGGCTTGCGATCCCATTGCCGGTCCCCGGTCCAGTACGGGGGCAACACTGAGGGTTGCGATCCGTTGCCGGACACGGAAAAAAGATAAAAGACAAAAAAAAAAAAAAAGAAAGTTCTCAACTATTACTTAGTTAAATAAATTTTTATGGCTTTTCTCTTCCCTTCCTCTTCTGGAACACTGATGATAAAAATATTTGTATATTTAAAGTTGTCCCATAGATCTCATAGGCATTTTTCATTCTCTTTTCCTCTTCCTCTTCCTCTTCTCCCTCTTCCTCTTCTTCTTCTTCTTTGTCAGACTTGGTTATTTCAAAGCACCTGTCTTTAAGTTCAGAAATTCTTCTGCTTTATCTAGCTTGTTTGATAATCTCAGTTGTATTTTTTATTTTATTTGATGAATTCTCCAGTTCCAAGATTTCTGATTTCTGTTTGGTTCTTTTTTTTTGGATATATATCTTTTTGTTAAAATTCTTTTTCAGATCAAGATTTCATTGCGGTGTCTATCTGTTTACTCTTGCTGAGTTTCCTTAAGATTATAATTTGAAATTCCCTTTCAGACATTTCATAGGTCTCCTTTTCTTTGGGGTATGGTAATGGAGAATTATTATATTCCTTTGTGGGTGTCATGTTTACTTGTTTTTTCATGTTTCTTGTATCTCTATATTGGTGTCTAGGAAGGCAGTAGAACAATCTCCTAATTTTCTGTAATAGCTTTTGAAGGGACAGACTCTTTCTCATAGTTGTATACAATAGTGTCAGACAGGCAGTGTTTTAAGTTTGTTTCTGAATGAGCACAGTAATGGAGTCTCCATATTATTTCTTTGACTCTATTCAATGTCAGAGGTGTCTGTGAGTGTCTGTGGCCTGGGTGCTGGGATGTTTGGCAACTCCATGCTGAAGTGGGTAATACTAGGTGGGGTTGCTGTGGCTGGAGGAGGAGGTGGAACCTTAAGCTCCTGGGAGATGTGCTGCTACATTCATTGTTTACTCTCCCAAAGTGGGTGAACACTCTGTGGACTTTAAGTTTCCATGACAGATGCTGTGGCAATTAGCTGTTCCTCCACTAAAGTGGGAGCATTTGCCTGGGAAATGGGTGGCTCTATGGGCCCCAGGGAGAAGCAGTGAAGTACTCTGCAGCTTCTCAGCTGGAGTAGCCAACCCTCAGTGGAGGATACTGGAGTTCTGACCATGACCTCAGAATCCTGGAAGAGGCACTGGAGCCTTCTGAAGCTCCTCAGCTGGAATAGGCCACATTGTGCAGGGTCACTGTGGTCATGGGTGAGATCTTGGGCCTCTGGGATAAGTGTTGGGTTGTTCTGCTGCACCTCAGCTGGAGTGGGCAACTCTAAGCATGCTTTCTAGTGCCACAACCAGTATCCTGTGTTCCCAACAGAGGTGCTGAGGTGCTCTGTAGCTCATGAGCTTAAATTAGATTGCTGGCACCATGGCCAGGACCTTAGACTTCAAGAGAAACACTAAGACATTCAGCAGCTCCTCAGCTGAAGTGGGTGACTCTAGATAGGGTCATGTGGCTTCAAGTGAGACCCTGCACCCCCAGGAGAAGCACTGAGTTGCTCCATAGTTCCCAAGCTGAAGGTGTCAAGCCTGGATGTGGTCTTTGGGACTGCAGCTGGGATCTAAGATTCCTGAGGGAGACAATGGGGTGCTTTGCAGCTCATCAGCTGGAGCGGGCAACCTTGGTCAATGTCACTGGTGTCATGGGTGGGATTCTATGCCCCAAGAGAGACACTGGAGTGCTCTGTATCTCCTCAGGTGGAGTAGGTCACTCTGGCAAAGGTCACTGGAGTTGTGAGCAGAACCATGCAACCCCAAGAGAAATTCTGGAGCACTGCAGCTCCTCTGTTGGAGTGAGTGGCTCTGGGTGGTTTTGCTGGATCTACAGATGACACTCTGTGCCCCAGGAGAGGCACATGGGTACTCCACTGAATATGGCAGGGCTGCCAGTAGTGGCAAAAGTTCTCAATCAATTGGCTCTTAAGCTCTGGAAATTGTAAGCATTGGCTACCTTTGTCTTGGAGGTGGTCTCTGCACTGTGCTGGACTGGATGTTCCCAGGGATGCAGGATGATGTGTGTGTTCAGTTCTCAGAATTATCATGTTAGGATGGGGCCTGGGGCTATTGGGTCCCAGGGCAGAATACACTCTTGTGTTGGCTCTGATCTCCAAATGGCAACATGCTGCTGCTACGTAGGACCAGAGAATTGAGGAGGGAGTTGAGTGTGAATTCCCTCTGTGTAATATTGCAGTCACAGGGGCACCAAGCAGTTCCCTATACTGGACTCCCAGCCTAGAAGGGCTTTGTGGCTCTCTTGTAGCTTGGATTGCAGGCAACTGCAGTAAGAGTGTGGAGTGTTGTGTTTTTTGGGTATTTTTTTTGTCTGTTTGTTTTGTTTTTTTGCAGTAAGGAGCCTCTCTTAGCTTTGAGCAGATCTTGATTGGGCAGTTCACTTGTCTTCCTATGCTGCCATCTCAAGTTTCTCAGCCACAGAGTTTCTTCTTCACTATTTTGCTGAATTCTGGCAATTTTCCTAGACACTCTATTCAATGTGTGATTATCTGTGTTGTTTTGGACTTTCATTGTGTCAGAAGTGAGAGGTGCGTGCCTCTATCAGCCATTTTGAATTGCCCCTCCATACCTGGTCCTCTAAAATCTTTGTCAGATGATTCCATCATCTGATTCATCTCAGTGCTTGTATCAGATTGTCATTTATCATTCAAATTGTGATTTTTCTTAATTCCTGGTATGATGAGTGATTTTCAATTGTTTCCTGGACTCTTTGGCCATTACTTTAGAAGACTTTTGGCATTATTTAAATCTTATTTTAACAGGCAAATACCCCAGTTGTGTTTAGAACACAGGTTCTGGCCAATAGGGTTAAAGTTCCAGTGAAACATTAATTTTCAAAACTTTTTGTGGTGTTATTTTCATCTGTTTAATTTATCTGGTGCCACTGGGGATTCTGCTGATCCCTGCTGGTGCCACCTAATGGGACAGAAGGCCCTTTTTCAGCCCAGGCATTTGTGAGGAGATCCCCCTTATTGGTGCCACACAACAGACCAGTGTCTCTAGGTGGAAAAATGAATTCTCCAGCTTTTAGGGATAAATATTGCACTTCTAGTGCTGGGTGATTATTGTGGCTTAGTCCCTCTTACTGGTCCCAACCAGCCACCTGGTTCTCTAGGTGGGGGAAAAATTCTCTTTCATACAGGAACAAACAGGCTACCCAGGCCAGGCTGCTCCTTGTGGCAGCATCCCCCTTGGCATTGGTGTCTGGTATCTCCAGGTGAGAAAGGGAAGTTTCAGGCCCAGCAGAGAAAGAGCACTTCCCATGGATGTTTACTGTCAATGGGACTTCCAATTGATCTTCCCAGCCAACGTTGCCAGGCTCATATCATGTTGTCTGTGGGACTCCTGCTACATCTTGGGGAGAAATGAGCCTATTCAAGCTGCCTTCTGTTGCTAGGTTGGGGGGCATAAGTAGCCTGGCTGGAGTAGCCTACTGTTAAGTGGGGGACAAAGCACCTTGTATTTCCTCCAAGTATTGGAGTCCCTAAACAGTCACCTTCTTCTTTCCACCTTTCAGGCTTTTCCTTTGGTGGCCTCTTCTATCATTTCCAGGGTTTATAGTTCTACTTGATATGGAAGAGAAAGGAGAAAGGAGTCTCTACAATCCTGTCTAATATTGATGTCCTAGCTTCAGTCTTACCTATCCCCAAACCTATTTATCATGTGACAGCTTGAGTTTTTCTCCAAGTCTATTTATGTCTCTTTTATGGTTAAAACCTTCTAATAGTTTCCTGTATGGGCCAGTTACATCAAAGTCTCATGAGGTACTTTTTAAAATGAAGATTTATGAGTTCTATACAGATCAAATGAACAAAATTCTTTGAAAAAACAGTTTTACTAAGGTTGTTAAGTTAATATTATAAAAATCACAATAGTTGTAACAAAACCAGATAACAAAGTAAGATTGTTAAACATCAGTTACTCATCACTTCTAAATACTGAATTTCACTAAAAAGAAATAGCAAGGTAAATTATTTAATACTGATTGGGATGTTTTATTTTATGATCAAATTAACTGGGGTAATTAGATATAGGATAAAATTATGATATTTTCTGTTACATTTGAATGCTTTTTAAAACTGAAAAAAAGTGCACTGATCACTGCATTTTATTTAAGGTTAACCTTGTTGTAGATATAAATACCATGATATCAAAATATGTCCCTTGAGACAATGCAGTCTTATCAAGGTTCAGTTTTGCAAGCTTTACAAAAATCATGAAAATTTTCTCAATGGCTTTCCTAACAACACAAGAAGAAACACATTTGCTTCTTTAAATGAAAGATTACTTACTGCTCTTTTTCTAGAACACCCTGTAATCCAAGGCACGGTTAGGTTTCCTGAAATCTGTGGAAAGAAGAAATAGAATATCAGTAAGGTGTGCACTGATACTACTTTGAATGTTGATCAACACCAAAGCTGTCAAGATATGTTTGCACTCACAGAATATTCCCCACATAGACAATGTTGTTTCCTCACTGAAGTCAACAGATTTAAACAGCTATCTTTTGTGGAAAATTTTAGAAATGGTGCAAAGTTCTCCTGGAAATTCAAGAATGTTTCTAGGGCATTGTTGGTGCCCTAGAATTTTGGGGGCTCTTTTTGGGTTTGGAAATCTATGGGCAATGCAATTATTATAATAAAAATGCAATGCTCTATGGTAAAAGCTTAAAAGTTGCAAAACTGTAGAATAGTCACTTTTCAAATAAAGCACCACCAGAAAGCAAGTACTGATTTCATAATGAAAGGTGTATGCTATAAACTATTTGTATTAGTCCATTTTTGTGTTGCAGATAACAGAATACCTGAAACTGGGTAATTTATAAAGAAAAGAAGTTTATTTGGCTCACAGTTCTGGCACTGCTGAATCTGGTGCAGGCCTCAGGCTGATACTACTTATGGTGGAAAATAGCAGGCAGCCAGAAGGTACCAGCAGATCACATGGTGAGAGGAAGCAAAAGGGGTGTGGGAGATACCAGGGTCCTTTAAACAACCAGCTCTCATGGGAGCTAATAAAGGGAGATCTCACTCACCACCAACACCCAGGGAGGGTGTTAATCTCTTCATGAAAAATCTGCCACCCATGACCTAAACAGCTCCAAACAATGCCACATTGGGGATCAGATTGCCACATGAGTTTTGGGAGGACAACACATCCAAACTCTATCACTATTTAAACACCTTAATTGTATTTACTTTGCAAAATCACCACTAATATAATTATAACTATATGTGCTTTCTTAATACAAATGTTAGGCCTACGGACAAATGACTGAAACATGGTTTCTCCAAATTGTGCCTTCATTAAAAATATATTCTCTATGCCCTCCACCTTTTCTTACAAAATGGTGAATCATAGATTTTAATAAGCCCATTGATTTTGAGGAGGGTTAGAAATCTTGATTCTCATTTGATTTTAGAATAGGGTTTTTAGGTAAATGCATGTATGGGGCAAAAGCCCTCAGGTAGGAGACCACAGTCTACAGATAGAGGGCAAAAGCCCATTTAATCAATTCTAATTAAATAATGTTGATTCTCATTTGATTTTTAGAATAGGGTTTTCAGGTAAATGCATATATGGGGCAAAAGCCCTCAAATAGGGGGTCACAGCCCACAGATAGCCAGGCAACAGCCCATCTAATCAACTCTGATCACTGCTTAGGTATGGGATTGTATACTTTAATGATTTTAGAGCTAACAGGTGGTTGTCATACTGATCCTGTTAAGAGATTTTAAGAATTGCTGAAGGGAAAGATGTGAAAAAAAATGTTTGCTAGGGGAAAGCTGTCTGTTGGGGGAAACTTTAGAGATAATTGTACTTAGACTTTATCATAAGAATATAACTCTCACTTAAGGAGAGCTTATACTTTAGATAATGAGCCAGTTTGACCAACTTAGCTTTTCACAAATTGTACTTTGGAATGTCACATTGTTAATTTTACTGATGTTACTAGTTTCCATTGCTTAAGCTATACTTAGCCATAGATAACTTTTGTAACACTGCCCATGTCCTTGTGTCCTTTTGTAATGATTGAATCAATTGAATTTTCCTGTGAAACTTCCTTGTCGTTATAATAAAAAATACAAGCTAACTTTGAAGGAAGATTCTTTTGTATAAATGATGTATGATTTCAAAAGCAAATGTGAATCTTTAAGCATTATCATCTATACATCAGTCCTTTATATGTCCAGCAAAATCTGTTTCGTTTCTTTTTTAGTTACATTCCAGTGTTTGGTGTTGGTAGTAAAGTTGTGCAATGCTACAACCTTCAGCAAATATTTCTTGCATAGTACACAGGTATTTCATATTTGAGCAAATATCTACTAATAATTTCCCAGAAATGTTGAAAGATTTTGACATTTGCAAATGGAGCAGGATATTATGGTAGCTAATGATACCTCAATACTCTCATCTACTTATGCACTCACACTCCAAATTGAAACAATGCTTCTACAAAATCCTATTAAACAGTAATGGTAGTCCATTTTTAAATAGAAACTACTAAGGTGAATGGCCAGCAACAACTTATTACCTCTCAGCATTACCATGTAAGAAAGATGTTATTCCAGTGGGATTCTGGAGAGTGTTTACAAAGATCAGGGTGTTCCTGTGAGCTGTGGCTCAGGTTAGCCTAAACTTAGTCATACTTTTTCATGGAACACATAAGGACTGAGGAGTACTCCAAACTCTCTACTTGTCCTCTCCTTTACTCCCAAACACATACCTCCTAAGAGATTATCAACAAGCCAAATCAGTCTAAATAGATGGTCCTGGTGATGGTGGTGGTGTTGGGAATGTGGCATTCAATCAAACATTTAATATTTTTGACAAATTATATTCAGTGATGGCCTATATAGTATTATGCCTACTGACAAGGAGTGATGATCAAAAGGTCAACGTAAATATTAAAATAATATCCTCAATTATTCAAACTTCCAGTAAACTATTATTGTCCTTGGCCACTAGACCTGTCATTTTACTTTGAATTCTGAATACATCAATGTGCAAGGGATAGGCTAAAAATGATATAAACTCCAAATGATACTTTTAAGGTTAAATAAAAAATATTTTACTCAACGTAAAATTAAATTACAGTAAAATGGCAATTAACTACAATGCTAGGGGATCATGAAAAGGTATGATTATTTTTTTTGAATGATGAACTCAGGGTGATAAAATTTCTTCTGAGAAATTCTTCAAAATGTATACTTTCTCTTCCTCCCACCAGTACATACTTGGGTTTCCAAAGTAAATTGATTGTTAGCATTAATGAAGGAGGTAAATCTACTAAAATAATCACATAATATACTCTAGAAAAAAATACAGACATTTAACTGTTTTGGACTTTATGTGCACATAAGCCCATCCATTAGTGAGGATAATTCAAAACTGGCTATAAAGAATTTCTAGAGAAAATAGGAATTCCAGTCAAGATGGTGGAATAGATGGTTCCCAGCGTCACTCTCTCCCAAAATTCAACCAATTTACAGCTATAAAAATGTAACAACAGCCAAGCTGGGTCCACTGGAGCTCAGGGGAAGAGGAGGAGAGACCTATGGAGTTCATGGAGGAGGGAGAAACCATGATGAGAGAAAGAAAAAACTGCTCTGAGTGTTTTGGGCTGCGGTTTCTTTAAGGTGGGAGCTGATAAGCGCATGGAGCAGAAGCCAGCAGAAGCCACAACTGTGACCTTCAGATGGAGTTACTTGGAGGCGGAAGGGAAGAAGAGGTCCTAGGACAGCAAGACCGCTAATAGGATTCACATGGACCCACGTAGGAGCGAGGAGCCACAACAACTGAAAAAAGGGAGCCATTCAGAGGCTGGTGAGTCATTGCAAGGGACCCATGCATGGCCCATCCCATGGGAAGTGTTTAGAGCACAGGCGGTGGTGGAGACAGTCATACAGGGAGAACACTGGGACACAGCAAGGACAGCTGACCCCCACCTCCCCAATCAGCACAGGACCACTCAAAGGAGACTGTTCAGGAATGCAGAATTGCATGGGGTGCAGTTTGATGAAAAAACTCAGGCCCAGATCAGAGTTTCTACACAACCCAGATCCACTGGGTCTCTGGAGAGCCAAAGTACCTATAAAGTCAACCATTAAACATTGAGCTGCACAAAAAGCCTTCCCTAGGGAAAGAGCAGCAAAGCAGCAATTTAGCTCAACCACACAGCTCAAGTACTATTTCCCACAGGAAATTCCCCCACTTTAGAAGTAAGCAAAGGACAAATAATTAGTTCCAGCCCAGGCAAACCACCAGTGCTTTGGGGCCTGCCTGGGAACTGGAGGCTTGGAGCTGGGGACTGGACCTCCCTCCCACAAACAGGCACACCATGCCAGCACCTTGAGGACTGCTCAGTGACCTGTGGCATGGAGCTAGGGCCCAGACACCCCTCCCACTACTGGGCACACCATGCCAGTGCCTTGGAGCCCACCTGGGGACCCGAGGCATGGAAAAGGGGACTGGACCCCCTTCCATAACCAGGCACACTGCACCAGCACCAAGGAGCATGCCAAAAACACTACTTTCATGTGGGTGGTGCACCACAGCCATTACAGTAACCATGGCTGTTATGAAAGTGGCTAGACACCACAACCACCACACAGATGGTCCACCAACCACTGGAGTGCATTGACACGAGGAGAGTCAACAGCAGAGACAAAGAAAAGAAGAGGATGTCTCTCTCCACAAAGCCCATTTCAGAGTGATGGAAGAAGCATCTGCTCTATGATAATATTAGGGGACCCGATCATACCTCTCAGCATTGGACAGATCACCTAGGCAACAAATCAACAGAGTAACCATTATTCTTTCAGAAGGAGAAATGAAATCTAGGGTAATTAGAGGGGGGAGGGGGGAGGAAGAAGTGGATAGGGAGAGATTGGACAAGAAGCATAAAGAATAATTAGGATTTGTAACAATATATATGCTCGTAATATTGATTAGATCAACATATCTCAATGTTGAACCCCAAAAATATGTATAATCAATTTTAAGTCAATAAAAAAAAATCAAAAAAAATTAATTAATTAAAAAAAAATTCTAGAGAAAATATGTTAAACCAAATGAATTACAAACAAAACAAAACAAAACCCCAAGCCAGTAACTACTGAAAAGATACACCTGAAATAACAAAGATGATACTTACAATATACATGGTAATAGAATTTGTATAAATATTGATATTATACATTTTAGGGATATAAAATGTGGTTTCTAGAACTTATTCTTCCTATCTAGCTATAATTTAAATATTCTACAGTAGTGCTAGGTATCTATAATTAACAATTTATTGTATAATTTCAAATCACTAGAAGAATTCAAATGTTCTCATCACAAAGAAATGATAAATGTTTGTGGTGTTGGATATTCTAATTAGCCTTATTTGGTCATCTCACAGTGTATACATGTATTGAAATATTGCTCTGTATTCCATAAACATGTACAATTATTATGTATCACTTAAAAATAATTTTTTAATGTGATTTCTTGCTTAAGTCAATTGTTTGTAACCAAGAAAACAGAAAACTCCTATATACACAGTAATACACAAATATAAATTCCATGCAATTTGGGAAGAGATAAAGTTTAACTTTTTTTGTTATATAATTCTGTGGCAGGAGATACATGATACTTAAATGCTATATTCAACTAACCTCTACTATTTATTTCAAATCTATACTTCAGGTCCTCATATTTCTGGTAAAACTCGGGAACAGCCAGGTAGAGTAGCTAAATTTATAAGCTTTTTTGAATCATGGTACTGTAGAAATATGTTTTCCCAAACTTGGGACATTTTGTTTGGTGCAATACTGATGACGGGTTTCTCACTCACCAGAAGCTACAGAAGATAGTATTCAAATGAGAAGGGTTATACATTTTTCATTTACATGATGTTTCAATTCCAAACACACTTTTAAAAGCCTAATTGGAAAACTGCAAAATTAATCTACAAGGAGAAAGGACTGATTTAGCAAATATAGTAGAACTTACACATTCAAATAAGTGCCGTATGTTCCAAAGTAGAAAACTTGGGATGTTATAAACTCATTAAAATGATGTTGCCATTGTTGAAAGCATTTGCGGAACTGTTCCCACCGCCCCCCCCCACCCCCCACTGGGCTCCACTCTGAAATAAGCGCTACTCCACCAGCGGGGAACATGTTTGCAGACACCAGCCTCCTGTCGACCCCCTTAGACACCCTTCTGCTGGCAGTTGTAGACACCTTTCAGCTGCTCTTCATCCCACCCCACACCCTCTATTGGGTGCCCTACCACTTCCAGCTCCCTCTAGACTTTTTTCAAATCCCCCCATCTTACACTCCAATGATTCCCCAAATTAAATCATTTATGTACTGTCCTTCATGACTTAACACTTCCCGTGATCACTGGTGTCATTATTTATTTAATATTTTTCTTCTAATGACTTACTTTTCTTAACTTAAATACAAGCATTTTTGTTCATTTTTTTAGATTTGTACACTGTTTAAATTTTAATCTTATATATATATATATA